>NW_027137929.1:333031-451209 GCF_003813185.1 Lentinus tigrinus ALCF2SS1-7
GCTCGCATACCACAAGATCAAGTTCGTGCTTGAAGATGCGCAACAGCTGGGCATCATGGAAGCAACCGACGATGCAGCCCATGCTCGACCGGCTCATCACGACCGTCAAGGCCGTCCTGTCCCTGGACGGTTCGATACCGTGCTTGTAAGCGATGGCACAGGTGGACCATCAGGTGTCCAAGGTGTGCAGATCAGCCATTGTCGATCTAACATGCTTTCATGCTGACATCACTCAGGATACCATGTCGGGAGGCTCCGTCTCGTGTTCAGCCTCTCCGACACTGCTCGCAAGCAGCTGATTCCCGATGTCATCGACCCTGGTCCCCTCGCATATGTGGAGTGGTTCACTCAGTTCACGCAGCCCGATCCCATTCATGGCCTCTACAAGGTCTCTCGTGAGCGGGACCGACAGCGGTCACTTGTTGCGAGTGTTGTTGAGGTCAAGAACATCCGTCGCAGTTGCCATCTCTTCCCTGCAGTCAATCGTCGAGACGGCATCATACCCCGTGACTGGACGAGCAGCACGGTCCTCGACTCTTGTGAGGATTTTTGGGTCAACCGGTACAGTGATATGCACATGTACATGACGTTCTTCTAATGATGATGTATGGCTTCCATTCATGGTCTCTTTGAATATCTGATTAGCAACAATACACAAGCCACCTCTCATGCATACTGACATTGTATCGCAAATAGGCAATATTCTGGCAGTGAATATACAATTACCCGCAAATTAGTCTACTTTAGCGTTAATTGGCCAGGGAGGTTTTTGCAGATGGAGCCGTCCTCGTTGCGGATCGGTGACCTACAAGAAACGTGGCTTTGTCAACCTCTGCAAAGACTAATATGTATTGTTTCGGAATGTTACTGACCAAGTATAATCCCTTGCATGATCTAGCTGGTATCCACCCGTACCAAACCACCGGATTAGCATCTCCCATCTGTACAGATCGACGGCGCCCTGTAGGTCATTGGTCAGCTTCCGGATCTACTTAGAGAGCGAATGAAGGGAATAATGAGAACATACCACGTGTCTCTGGTAAACATATGTCGCTCGTTCGACCAGGTATGCTTCAAGTTGTTCCGGAGGCATCTCGGGACTTGACAGCCTCTCAAGCATCAGGTGAAGCTCCGGCATGGAGAAGTAGTCTTCAAATGTGTGCGAAAGCGGGCTGACATCAGTTTTGTCATGCGGATAGAACGTTCCTGCGTTGACATGAGAGTTAACTTTAGGTTTCTTCGTGAACTTGAACGACAACTCACTTTTCTGCATATGGCAAGGAAGAGACATAGTGACCACGTCACGTACAGCGTCGGGTATGTCATGGAGCTTTCTGCTTGGAGCCACTCTTTGTAAGTCGTCAGCCAGGGTATTTACGAACTGATGACTCGGTAATGGATATACTCCTCGTCAAAGCACCAGCTACATAATCTCAACCGCAGGAAATAGTCGACTGAGTGAGCTTCGTCATCTCCGCACACCTGGTTATGTATAAGTGAAGCACCCGGACATGTAAGTGACGTTCAATTCCAACATACCCAGCAATGATTATCAAACAGTAGAGCACTGTATAGCGGCTCGCTCATATCTTCCGGACAGGGCGGTAGGAGGGGGACTGCGTAGAGTGTGATCCTCCAGACTTGTTGATTTCTTTTTGCGAGGAGAAAAGCGCGAAGGACCTTTGATGTACGTGCTAGGGTCAGCAGGTCGATGGGTCGGAGATGGCGAGCAAGCTGGCCGAAAATGCAACCTGGGGTCAGAGACAACTTGTCGGTAAAGACTGGATCATACAGACCTCGAAGTATAAATCAAGAGGTAAGCTTTGTAAGTTGAGCTGACGGTTGAGATCCGCGTCGATAGTGTCATCAACAACAGAGGATTCCTCAGAGTCAGAGTCATTAACAACAGAGGATTCCTCGGAGTCAGTGTTCTTCTCTCGTAAACACTGGTCACCATATTCGCAGGGGTCGCCGAGGACAGGCCCGAACCGAGCTGGCAAAAGACCTATATATCCCCTGCATTTAGTGTCAAGTAACACTGCTTGGTGACGATGTTGCAGCTCACTGTGCTTGACCTGTTCATCTCGAAGACCTTGATTGAGATAGTCGAGATAACTGGGTCGAAGGTTCAAGATATATGAGCTTGGTGTCGACGAAAAGCAAAGATTCTTACCGTTTCACTCTGCCTTTGACCTTTTCTATGTCTAGCGGAGGAGCCCAATTCAAAGCCCAATCCATAGTGGCGCGACTATAGCGGAAAACGCGGAAGTGGTTGAGTCTGCGACGGTTACGAGTGCTTGATGTACCACGAGCTGGATGTGTGGGAGGAAGTCTGAGATATTACGGACGCAGGATTGTATACACAGAAACCTCCGCACGTACAGAGTTAGAACGTCAGAAGGGAGAGAGGTGGTGGTTGGGGAGGAATGGGTCGGGGTGGCGTCCAATCTACAGCGCTACCAGCGTGGGAACTCTGCAGCTCTTTGCGGAAACAATGGACAACTTGAACAATGCAGACTCCAGACGTTCATCCGCAATCTCGAACTCGACGACTAACAGATAGGCTCGCACGAAATCTCATCGGACACCCAGGGAGATGCTGCTGAGGATACAATGTGCCATTGATTCGGGTTGTCGTTAGGATCACAGGTGCGTCCTAACCTTGTGTAATGTCGCTAGTAAGCTAACAGATGAGATCGAAGTTTGACAGAGTAAGGCAGAGACGTAGCAGCACCAGACCCCAGTCTCTGTATGGCAGGCCGATTGACGGCATACGACCTTATTGCTTGAACAGTCGTCGTCGTTCAACGTAGCCCGGATATGCATGCCTTCCATGTGCAGTTGATCGTCGCATGTGAAGCAGACTCCAAAAGACCGCGCGGGCGCGATAGGTGACGGTCTTCTCGGGCGCACTGGTACCAGGAACACACATGATGATTCGTATCACGAGGTCTCTCAAGTGGCCAGACTTGCTTGCTCACAGGGTCGGGAAAACCCAGGTAAGCTCGGGACCGCGTCAGTAACTTCTATCGCATCCTCCTGCACAGTATGGTTGCAGCAGCACCTCCAGAAACATTCGCTCGCGTTGCCGGCGCTCCTCAGATACTATATGCTCAGGTGAGTTGTGCCTTCCTCGATTTTCCGTGGCCCACATAACGTTCACCGTCGCGCAGAGCACGCAATGGGAAACACCCTGCGACGACCCACTATACGTCTGTTATTGATGATTCTCCTTTTCCGTACTGTTATCAGTCAACGATTGTCCCCGAAACGTGCTATGTAGCCTCTGTGGAACCAGCAAGAAGGCGCTATTTTCGTATATGTCGAGCAGCCTCAGGTGACGTACTTCCGTTCTCGTTCCCTTTGGCTTCCATGCTGCACTCGCAAATGGGGTACCGTCCTCCGGTGCAAACATTAGGCAGAGCCTGCTTTTAGACAGTCAGTCAATGCACAACATTCCGCATGTAAAGCATGCGTTTCTGCGGCCGACACTTCCCGTACGCAGTATCGACCATTGGATTGTCACATTGCGACCGGAGCAACTTGTACATGGGCATGTGTTGGCTGCAACGGGTCATAGTGCGTACTCCCACTGAGATTGTGTACCATGCTCCCGTTGACCTCGCGACAGAGCCCGTGATGAGATCTCTCAGCTTCTCTCCGAGTTCGCGATGTGCACATTCACAGCAATTCTCCGTGTCTTCGCTTACCCGGTGTCGTATATATAAGACTAGTTTGCGTCGGTCAGGTCTGTAGCCCGGCTCGATTAACTATCGCCCTCCTCTTCCCCCTCTCTAGTCCTCTACCATGTTCACGTCCTTAGTGCTCTTGGCCCTGTCTGCCGTCGCCACCCCGACATTGGGCGCGTCGTATTCTCAGTCCGATAGCTTCTCCGGCCAGGGATTCCTCTCGGGATTTACTCATCAGGCGATCGCCGACCCTACCCATGGCAGAGTGTGAGTGCTCGGTCGTCCACTTCATTGTCGGTCTGGCATATTGACGCTGACGCTGCTCTCCCAGGAACTACGTTGATCAGGCAACCGCGCTGGCCCAGAACCTCACCTACGCCTCCGGCGACACCTTTGTCATCCGCGCAGACGATACCACCGTCCTCAGTGCAAGTGGTCCCGGCCGTAACTCGGTGCGCCTCCAGAGCAACAAGCAGTACACGACGCATGTCTCGGTGTATGTTATTTTGGTCTAACATTTTCTCGGACTCAGTTGCTCATGACAAGCTATGCATTCTCTAGGTGGAACCTCCGCCACATGCCTCAGGGATGCGCGTGGGTTCTATCTCGTTATATGCCGTATACGCAGTCTTGTCTGACGGTCTCCACTGCGATATCGCAGTACATGGCCCGCGGTGTGGGAAGTCGGTGCGGATTGGCCCAACCAAGGTCGGTTCCGAGTATGATCAGACAAGGAGCCTAAGTGCCATGACTGACACCGTTCGCCCCCGCTCCAGGCGAGATTGACATCCTCGAGGGCGTGAATGACGTCGCTCCGGACCAAGCTACACTGCACACCAGCGCAGGTAAGTAGGACGATCAGTCCCGCCCAGCGCGGACACAACCTGATGCCACCAATGTCAGATTGCACGATGCCAGCTAGTCGCTCGCAGACTGGGTATGTACTAGAACTCTTGCCTTGCTGTCCGCACGTGTCCGCTCATCGCCTTTGCCGCAGAACCTCCGTCGGAAACAATTGCGACACTGCTGCGACGGGAAACTCTGGCTGCGGTGTCCAGGCACCCTCCACGAACAGCTACGGCCCGGCCTTTAACAGTGCCGGGGGCGGCTTCTATGCCATGGAACGCACCAACGATTTCATCAAGGTTTGGTTTTGGTCGCGCACCGCGGGCAACATCCCGAGCGACGTGCTGAACGGCGCCACCTCCATCAACACCGACAACTGGGTGAGCATTCATGTTCTATATTTGAACTACTCCGAGAGCGTCAGCGGATCGACGCACGGACTATACTTATATGGCGGATTCCCCGGACATGGCGGGCTGACCTTCTGTGCGTATGTCACAGGGTACTCCTTTCGCGTTCTTCCCGAGCACGTCGTGCGACCTCGCCTCCCACTTTGGACCGCACAGCATCATCATCAACCTCACGCTCTGTAAGGATTTGACTTTGCGCTCCATATGCATGTGCATACTGACAAGAGCACGTTGCAGGTGGAGACTGGGCTGGTGCCGTATTTAGCGCTGACGGTTGCCCCGGTGACTGCGTCTGTGAGTAAAACGTTCATATGACACGGAGGTTCGCGAACGAGGAATGCTGACGTGTCCTGCGTACCAGCATACGTCAACGCGAACCCGTCGGCGTTCTCCAACGCGTACTTCGACGTTGCGTGGCTCAAGGTCTACCAGTAAATAATTCCGAGAAACGCCCACAGCTCTCAGAAGGGCTGACCTACTTCAAGAAGCACGAACTCGACTGCAGTTCAAGAACTCACACGCCCTCAGGCAGGAGCGTTCTATGTCCCTCTCTTCGCAGATTCAGGATCCCCTGCGCAGTATGTGGTACCCTTCATTCGCTAGCTGTATCTATCGCATTGTACGAGTAGTACGAACGGCATGTATCACCCCCCATCTACGCCTAGACATATCGAGTCTCTTCCCACGAGATCTTCTCCTCAAGCGCAAATACTCCCCAGTGGAATATGTGGCGTTGATGCCGAGGAAGGTACCAGAGGTTCTCGAACAAGATATCATCCTCATTGAATGCCCTGTCATGCCTGTGAGCATTCATGCGAACCTGTCAGCGAGCCGTATGGGGGCTAGCGCGAACGACTCACTTGGCTGTCATGTGGTACGAGATTGCGTTCGCGCGCGGAGGCAGGACCATCCACAGGTCCTTGTCCTTGTGCGTCATCTCCTTGCAGAGGCGACATACCGGTACGAAGCCGCTGGGGCACTGGGCGAGATGTGCATCCACGCGGGCGAGGACGGAAGGTTCTGGGGAGACGTAACGCATCTGGAGGGCCTCGACTTTGCCATCTGACTCGGGTATACATCTAATGCAGTCCTTGAGGACGTGATCGTTGCGCCAGACATGTTCATCGCTTAAGACATTGATGTGAATTAGTACACGCCATCCAGTCGCAACTGAGGAGAGCTCATCTCACCTGCCGTCAGCCTGGTCACGATGTCGATCCTCGTTCATACGTAGGTGGGTGTAGACATGGAATACCTGAAGATGACAATGTTCAGCATACGAACGTATGCACAGAAGCCACACACTTACCAGCTGAGCCCATGGTTGTCTATGGGCAGGTCCAAACGACGGATCTCCACAGTTGCAATATAGTCGCCCCTCCTCAATCAACGCGTTCAGCCAATATATCAGCCATTCTCGATTCAGGCCCGCTGCATCCAGAATCCGATTGGCGACGTCCTCCCCGCCCCGCCACCACTTGACCACCGGACGGCGCAACAGGGATACGGCCCAGATGGACTCGGTCGAATGTTCTTTGCACCAGTGGACGTTGATGTCCGGCCACGGGAGCGCGGTCATCCCGCACTTCGGGCAGGAGAACATCGCGTGCGGCTTCCGAAGTATGCTCGTGAAACCGGAGAAATCAGGAAGCAGCGAAGAGAGCCCCGCCTGGATGTTCAGTTCGTAGCCGTAGAATTTCTCTCTCAGCAAAGCGAGGTCCGACGCGAACGTGTCGTAGTCGATGGATATGCGCGCATTGTCTCGGTGTGCCAGTGTGAGGAAGAGAAGCGCCCCGTCGTGTCTGTTTGGGTAACAACGCTCATCGTATGCTTCGTCCACCGGACCATGCTCGCGCATGAAGCGCTCGTAGCAGTTTTCCAGTTCAGCATAGCGTGCCTGCAGCCTGACCGTTTCCACGCCTTCTTCGCGGTCGAAGCGCATCGTCTCTTCTGCTTCCAATTGGCTAATATCCTTCGGTGGTACGGCACAGTTGATAACTGAGTGGAAGTCAGGGAGAGTCAGCGGTCCGGTCCATTCATGTGGAGCTCCGACTGGACACGCACCTGCGGGTGTGAGATCTCGTACATCAATGTAGTCCTCAGAGTCGTCACCGTGTCCCCCAAATGACGCGTCTAAGTGCCGCTTCTGCCGCAGCAAGCTCAAGATACTGACCGAGGTCCTGAGTACCAATTACTATGAGGAATACCATGACACACGTACCGAGCCCTGCGTTTAAGCTTATAATTTGAACGGGCCGAGCTCGGATGCGCGACGAGATCCTCCCAGATATCCAACATAACGCCATGCTAAACACGTGCTGATCAGCGTCTTCATGTTACCTTGCATATCCACGAATCAATACTCACCGCTTTCTTGGCTGCAACGTTTTCGACACGCTTGCAGGCCCATGCCCTGAAATCGTCGAAGTGGGCTACAGAAGGTAAATCCGAGCACCAGGCTTGTAACGCGTGTAAGTCTCGCGCGAGATAAAAGTCCTGCGCAATGTGTGTTGCGGGATTGATCCTCCCCAGGGTATCCCGGATCTTGTAAGACTCTGAAGGGATATCAGGGAGGCAGTTGACATAGACGGGCCACCAGGACGTACTGAACGTGTTCTCGGCAGGAATGAGCATGAATGCAACGTCACGAACTGCTTCTGGAAGATCACCGAGGACATCGACGCCTTCGACTACACTACAGTTGGAACAGGGTTATGAGAGCCTAGAGGGTGGACAATATCCTAAGGGGAACGCACTTCTCGTCATAGCAAGGTGCGCAGTATCTTACTCTGAGCGCGTAGTCGACTGCATATGCTCCTTCGGCACCGCATGCCTGGTGAATAATCAGAAGCGTGTTGCAAGCTCAACCTGAAAAAGAAGACGACTCACGTAACAATTGCGACCGAAGATCAATGCAACGTAGGCAAGCTCGCTCACATCTTCCGGACATGGCGGGAGGTCGGGTATAGCCTGCAATGCCCTCAACCACACCACTCGACATTCTTTGGAAGCAAGAGTAGCGCGGAGTGCCTTGGAGACTCGCGACAGGTGTAGCAGATCCAGCGGATGCATGTGGGAGGCGATCTGTGGACGACAGAAGCTCGTCATCGTCACAAATACACCACACAACTGTATTGGGAGATTTACCTCAATCAGGACATCCAGAGGTAGGTCTGGCATTCTGCACTTCCAAGAGAAAAAGTGCGGTATCCTGGCCTGTCTTTGCCGCGATCGACCGCCAGTGACTTGCTGCCTGTGTAGGGCATTGTCGTCAAATAATGTGCCCCTGGGATCCAAGCGTCAGCTGCCATGGAACAAATAATAAGCAATCCAACAAATTCATACCAAGCCGGAGGGCTTACTTGCTCGCTGGACGTCGCGCCACCGGATTCCTTGAAGTGGGTGCCCTGCACCTTCAGCAAATGTTCTTCTAGACTGTGATGACGGTACACAGAGCAATCAGCGTAAGTTACGTCAAGTAAAGTCGTGTATGTGTTGGCTGTACACACCGCGCAAGTCGTGATTCCATCTCCTTCCCCACCCACGATGGTTGGGTGCCCGAGTCCGGAGGCGCCGAGAGACAGCCAGGGTCAGAGGGGCGCTCGATGTTTAGGGCAGGCCGTTACGCGTTATGCGTCGTAGACCAGCCTAACCAACGAATATTCAAAGCCATACGTCTCCAGAAGAGATCAGGAACCACTACTATAACCTGAGTATTACTGCCAGTGGTAAGTATGATTCAGTGCACCATGCCCTAGTGCTAGCTCCTCCACCCACAAAACCCTTTCGCTGCGTAAGACTCGCCTCAATCAACAGAGAAGAGGACTAGGGCAGTGGGTGATGTGATATGCGCTGCAATCTATTCCACCGTTGTTGAACGTTGAGTTGTCGAGGGTTATACAGTACATTACAAGAAATGATACAAATATCCGGCCGTCCAAGCATTCACTGCCGATCGTCATATCCTTCATCCATCATCCACCGTGTCCGTTGTCAAGCATCGCGTGCGGTGTCATATCGAACCTTCCGAGGTCATTAATCCAAACTGCCAAGTCATCTTCAGCATCCCGTTGTGAGGAAACCACCGAGGATCGAGCTCGAAAACGACACTCACATTCTGTCACGCGCGTGTCATCGTCGTCGTCGTCAAGAGAAAGAGATGACAAAGCCGTCAGCGACGAGAACGAAGCCCAAAAAAAAGAACACGCACCCAATAGCAGCCATCGCCAGCACGCCCGCAAACAAGCTCCCAAGCGCAAGCGCCTGCCTGTGAACGCTGCTTCGCCAGAGGTGCGCGTCCATGACAAAGTCGCCCGCGAGCATTTCCACGCACGCCGCGTAGATGAGCATCCCCGCCGAGATCGCGGACATGACGCCTTGCACGAGTATCAGGTGCGCTGTGTAACGAACGAGGAGGGTGGGTCAGTCGAATGCAAGGCGGCTAGGAGGGATACGATACGCACGTCCTTTGGTCTTCACCCCGCTCAATGTGGCGAGCCCGATGCCGATCCCGAGGGGCGTGGTGATGGCGAAGGCGGTGGCGAGAAGAGGCTTGAGTGTGCGTCCCGGCAGGATGTGGAAGCCGTCTGTAGAGAACCGATAAGCTAGCCGCTCACGCTGCAAGGCTCAGGGAACATGGACGTACGTTCGGAGTCACGCGTAGGCAGACCTGCTATCCGGATCCCGAGCGAGAGGCCCTCGAAGAGCTGATGGAAGAAGATCGCGATGACAAGTGAAGCTGATCGTTCCGGGGTCAGCGGAGTATACAGCTATCACAGAGTAGAGCGACTTACTGAACTCGGACCCGCTCGTAATCGAGAGCGTCAGTCCGATGACAAGGGAGTGTATCATGATGCCCAATTGCAGCACCTTGAACGCGACGATGAGCTCTACATGACTTGCACACACGCCAAATGTACTCACCAGTATGCCAATGACCTGTCTTCTCCGGCCCACCTTCGTCTCCTCGGCGTCTCCGCACTCAGTCGCGCACTCTTCGTCCACGCTGACATCGTGCATGTGTCCGCACTCATGACCGTGCCCATTCGCATGGTCCTCCCCATCGATGCCGTGCATCCAGCGCTCCATATCTACGTGTGCGTGCGCGTGGTGGTGGCTGCGGCTGCTGTGTGCGTGCCCGTTCTCCCCATTCTTCTTCACGGGTGTCGGAGGCGGGCGGCGCGGCGGCGGGAGTGGTGCATCGCTGTGCGAATGCGTGCGCGAAGGCGCATGCCCATGTGAGTGCGAATGAGAGTGCGAATGGGCGTGGTCGGCAACGGTGACGCTCGACGCTTCGCTGCCCCATCCGCTCCACGGGAACCAGCCCCACCGCGAGACACGTGCATGATGTTTTGCGTGATCGTTGCGCGACTCGTGTCTATGGTGGCCGCCAGAGAAGAATGTATCCCCCGGAGGGGCAGATATATGCACAAGATGGTTGCTCGGGCGCGCTGGTGGCCTGCTTGAGGAGCGCTGGGAGGTGGACCCATAGTATTGAGATGGAGGTGCGGGCGGGATGAGCGGAGAGGCTTCAAGCGCGTTTGGGGGCTGCGGTGGCTGAGAGGCCTCATCGGCCAGCTCAGGAGGCGCAAGAGGAAGAGGTGCACCGGATGGATGACCGCTTTCATCGAACAAGGCGGCAGGACGCTCACTGTGGCGCTGTCGTGGTAGACCCTCTAACCAGGTTGGCGTCCCGCTCGGACTCTCGACCAAAACGGATGGTCGTATCTCGGTTGAGGAATCAAACGCCATATGCATGGATGATGCGGATGAGACGGTGGGTGTGGACGGAGCGGAGGAGTAGGATTGAAGGCGATCGACAAAAGCAGTCGATACATCTGCGATAGCGTCAGGCAACTGACCTATGATAATTCTGGGAGAGACGTACATTCGACAAGGAATATGGATAACAGGGAGCAAAGGCTGTAGGAAGAGACGGTCAGTAAGGGGTCGTACCGCTCGTGTGCGACGGGTAACAGGCGACGAAGCTCTCGACTCCTACTCGCGAATCCATACGGTCACACAAGGTCGGATCCTGGTGAGATCTATAGTGGCGGGTGGAGTATTGCGAATCCGTCACACAATCCCCGCCGGCGACTATCTTGACTCTCGCTACCAACCCCTAACTGTCTGGCTCATAGACGAGGGTTCAGGCGCCTCGGGTCCGACGGACATCAACAAAGAGAGCTCGTGGGCAGGATGCTCGATTGTATGCGCTCCAACTGTGTAGTGAGACGCAATGCCTCACGCAGCTGGAGAAATCCAGTGGTAACCATGTAGGAAAACCTTCAAGCCTGGAGAAGGCTTGGGGATCAGAGAGAAGACCCGCCGGCCACATGACGGTATAAGTTCATCTCTGCCTGTATTCTCGCTGATCTGCCTCCCTGCTTGAGTTATACAGGCAGAGACAAGCTGAAGCCGTCCGAATTCCAGAATACTCGACTGCCTCAGTTCATCCATATAAGGGACCATGTGCATGTGTTACGGTTCCTGAAAACGACTGTCTGCCATCGAAACCAGACGGTTAGGGCCTTCCAAAGAAGGACGGGATATGGCACAGAATGGAGGCAGAGTCGGATCCCAGCGGTCTGATGAAATTCGTGGTAGCGGGTGGGGTAATTGAGAGTATATCACCGAGCGTCGACGTTACTTACGCACGTGGGTGGCTCCTCCGGAAGCAACGCCTCTACGCCGACCGACTTGACTCTCCGAATCGCCTCTGGAGTGCGCCCCGCCGTCGGGTCCAACGACGCGTCTGGCGCGCGCATACACCTTCCAGTTAGGAGAGTTCACGCACAATAGCAGTCGAGAGGGACTGTATGGGTTTCGACTGGCCAGTGGGCGGCGCAGCCTCGCGCGTAGCTCGTGAGTCCAGTCGTAACCAGTTTGGGAAAGCCTTTGGGCGGGCGGTTGGCAATCCCAGACGGTATAGGCGCGTCTCTATCTCGGTTCTTGTCCACCTGCCTCCATTATTGGGTAACCCAGGCAGAGACCGCCTATACCGCCTGGTTTCGGGACTACCAGAGGCAGACATCGCCATCGATGACCATGAGCCCTTGACGCAGCATGCACTGACCAAGCTCGTAACTCGTTTGTCTTCGAGCTCGAGGAATTGGTTGAAAGTAATGATCCTCCCTGGAAGGGACGCTGTATGGCAGTCTCACAACGGCCAGCCAAGGGTCATAATGGACACGAACTTGGTTTCTGGGGTCTTGGAGGGAGTCAAGGTACCCCACGAACAGAAGTCGTGAACGTGCCAAGACTGTCGCATGGGAGGTTGTACGACAACGGGTACTCACACAATCATCCCGGCCCAATGCCCAACCTTCCATCTCTCGTTGACTATCGGATCCTGTAAGGCCTTGAACGCGTCTTGCAGCAAGTGCACGAATGCGGTCGAGAGTATGACTCCTGTGCCGAAGTGCTTCCCGATGAAGAAGAGGATGCTCGGTACGCGGATGGAGCGAAACATCGCCGTTATGGTGGGGAATGAGACGGCTGGTCGGCAGCGTGAGGAAGATATGTTGAAATGGAGACATTTGCATGCGCGACATACCGAAGAGAGAGACGGTGAAGATGAGCAGCATGATCAGCACCCGATCCATGGTCTCGTCGTCGTCGACCGCGAGCACGGCTTGAGGCAGCTTCCCGAGCACATTTTCGGCATAGAGTCCCAGCTGAGGCATTAAATTCTTGATGTATGTATCGTCTAGCCAGAGTTTGGCGTGAGCAGAAGAAGGGAGGATGGTGAGCGGAAGCAGAATGCGGAAGGAGGAGGAGGAGGAGGAGGATGGCGTATATGGCGCACTTGCATCACCTAAAGACGCGGGGGACCGCACCAGTCGCCGAGCAGTCCCCGGGGTCTCTCGGGTCCGCAGCCAATCAGAGTGCCCGCAGAGCTAAGAGGACTCCGAAACCGCTGATTATAGTAACTCGAGCGCCCGACTGGCAAATTACCGACACAACCTCCCCAGTCACAAGCTTCTTTGAAGACTGAGTTGTCGAAGGGATTGCCGCTAAGTCAAGTCATTCATTCAAATATCGCTATACACGTTGTGACAAGCATGCATCCGAGTGCGGCACCAGGCCGCAGAGCGGAAAGAGAGGTCAAAAACTAGGGATACAACTGGTAGCGCTATTAGTAATAGTATGGACGGTAGCAATAAGATGGAGTAGCATAGTACAGTAATCAATACTAGTATGAGTCTAGCCTATGCACGAAAACCCAATGAACAAATACAGAAAAAGAGCCCGACAGCGCGCCGAAACCGCTCACTGCGCAAAGTTGACTGAGCGCATAACGCGGCTCATACGACGAGGGAGCTGGGCCGCAGTCGAGTTGACAGCAGCGGACTCGACAACATCGCGCGCAGTGTTTCCAGCAAGGTTCGACACCGCTGGGCCCGGGAACTGGTAGCTGCCCGACAAGTCGTACACATCCACGAGGATGCCAGGGTCGGTATCGCTGTACGCCCCGGGGAGCGACACGGTCCCATCTGGCGTGCCAGTCTTGCTTCCCCCAACGCTCAGCTGCGCGCACGCGGGGTAGAACTCGGCACCTCCGAGGGCCTGCGCGGTGTGCAGCGCGAGGAGCTCGTGGCGGATGAGGTATTCGCCAGACTTGATGTTCGAGGGGAGCGTGATGGTCGCGGACTTGCCCGCAGCGAGGTCTGCCATCGCCCACGTGCCGTCCGAGCGGAGGCCGGACTCCTCGATCTTGAACCACTCGGCGTTGCTGTGGTCGAAGGAGGTGCAGCCGCCGGAGCCGCAGGAGGCCATGTAGGTCATGAGCGGGCCGACCTCGTGGATCCACTGTAAGGCAAGGACGGACGTGTCAGATACGTAAACGGGATAAAGGGGGAGAGGGGACGTACGTTGCCGCCGGCGCTGTTGACCCACTTGAACGAGACGCTGCTGCCAGGGTTAGCCGAGGCAACCTTAGCAGCCTTCTGCGCGTTCTGGCCACACGCGAGGTACTGATTGTCGGCGCCCTTGACGGGGTCAATATCATCGATCATGCGGATGACCGACGAGACTAGAAAGGAAGGGCGACGTCATGAGCATGCACGTAGACGGGAGACAGGTGTCGAACACTCACCGCTGTTGCTGCTCGGGGTGTTTCCCTCGTAGGTAGCGCCATCGACGGTGATCGAGGCGAGGTAGCCGTGGCCCGCAACGAGAGGCGTGATAGCGAGGAGCGCGAAGAGAATGGCGTTCATGATGATAAGATTAGGGGGTCGAAGATAGATAGATAGATAGGGACTGTGCCAGCAGACGAAGAGAGCAACGAGGAGTGTCTCAGCGGGATATGGGATGTGAGGCTGACGAGTGTGGAAGCCTGGGCCGAATCGGCGAGGTGGGAAGTGTGAGCGAGGAGGGGAAGTGTGTCGACGAGCAACTACGAAGACTTGCGGTCGATGCGTCGCAGGCTTTATACTCCTCGTCGCAGCCTTGAGCACATTTTTCTTCCTCGACGAGCATTTTTCGAGGGTAGCGGCGCCCCAGGGCACCGACTGGCCACATATGGGAGTACGGGGCGCGTCGTCGGTGACGGCGGTTTGGATCCCGCCCGCCGGATAACACGCTCGCGCTCCTCGTCACCCTCGAAACGTCTGAAGAAAAAAGGGTTTTACGGGTGTAAACATGAAACGGCGGCTCTTTTGAAAAAGAATTTGTCGGGACAGAACTCACCCTACTCGGCGCGAGGACGATGGTTGGTAGCAAGGAGGGCTCGAACTGACGGGATTCCGAATAGAGCAGCCGGCCACGTGACGCACCGCCACCTGCCTAACCGTCTTTGCTTTTCGCCATCACCTTTCTTCCCCGTTTGTCTTCCGAGGCCGACTCAAGCTGAGGCATTTTTGCAGTTGGCAAAAGAATCTTCCGTAAAAGCACTAGGATCACGCGGGAGGTGAGGCGTTTGAGCATGAACGAGCATGCTGCTTGAAGTTGCTTAGAGCGTTGTTGTGGCGACGAAACTACTTGAGCATTGGCTCACCTAGCAATCAGTCCCTTCTAGTATGACGCTTTGCGTATGCTGAGCTGGCTTGGGCTCATGCACGGTGGTTATGTTCGCAGCTGGGATGGGGGACCACAGTCCTGGAGCACGCAATCCCCTTGATTAGTCATGCCGCCGGCGCAGCAAACTCTAACTCCGCATCAATAATTCCCCGATTTGCCGAACGTTGACTCGGAATCCGACGCTGTGGCTTGTGGCGGTCGACGTGATTCCGTCGCCTTTCGTCGCTGCAAACATCTTCGCCTCTCTCGATCACTTCTCAGTCCAGTTTCCAAATCGCTGACTCGCCACGGCACTTGTGTTGCCGGCCAGACTTTCAGCTGATACTACCCACTGGCAGTCATCCTCAGGAACCGTTCGAACCACCCCCAGCAGCATCGCCACTCACCATGAACCAATCGCCCGTGCATGCCACGCTGTACAACTACGACCTCCTGTTGTGCCTGTTCGAACATGTCCACTTGGGCAGAAAGACCACTCTCGCGTCATGTGCACTCGTATGTCATGCGTGGGAAGAACCGGCATCCTACGTCTTATGGAGCGCACTGAAGTCCTTCCATCCCCTATGGAATCTGTTAATCGGGAGATCCTTTTCTCCGGATGCTCGCAGGGCGTCCGCGTTCTGGGAGGTACGAATACGAATCACTTCGGGGCTGTGCAGCCCCTTGTTATGAAATCACAGCACTGACGCGTCACCCACTGACCCCAGTATACTGATGCTGAAGACTTCGTGAAAGTCGTAGTTGAACGAGAGCCGGAGCGATGGAAGCGGTTCCTGCATCGAGCCTCACATGTCCGCGAGGTCGAACAGGGAAGCTGCGGGAAGAGGGAGCTCGCGTTCATCCACGCCTTGACGAAATACAATCAAGGCCGGACGTTCCTCCCATCTCTGTACAGGTTGTCTTGGAGACACGCAGTGCCCACGGACACGTCTGTCCTGCTGTTGTCTTCGCAGTCCCTCCGGGACTTACAGCTCATCATCAGCCGTCTCGGGATAGAGTCCACCGGCGGCGCGTTCGCTACTCCCGAGCGATATCAGGATTACCACGATGTCGATCCCGTTCTCGTTGGGCTGGCCGCATCTGCTCCTTCACTTACGAGGCTCTCGATCGCCGGCGGAGAAGGCCCGGGCCCGACGGTGGTCCCTTTCATCACTCCCTTAACACACCTTCGCGAGCTCTACCTCTTCAACCAAGCAATTTTGCTGAAGGCCGACCATGTGCGCTCTCTGCTCGAGTCGCTCGAGAACCTCGAGGTCGTCTTCGTGCGAATCTATGACTTCTCTTATGATGGGCCAGCAGTCTGTACCCCCAATCTGCAAGACCTCCGCCTGCAAGGGTCGTCCAAGGACCTATGCAGCGTCCTGTCGGGCTTCCTGGATGCACCGCATCTCCACTCGCTCACGCTCAAGTCCGAAGAAGGGCAATACTCCCAGATGGACCACTACCTCTTCCCCCTCATCGCATCTTCGAATTTTGCACGCTCGCTCCGGAAGGTGTCCGTGACGGTGATCAAGGATCCCTCCGAGGTCGTATGGAACGACCCAGCAGCCTTCACCTCCTACTCCACCATCATCCAACCGCTCCTCCAACTCCCAGAGCTCGACGACGTCGAGATCTGCCTCGCAAACCCCCTCATCTCCTGCGGCGACGCGGACATCGCCGCGATCGCCCGCGCATGGCCGCGCATCCAGCGGCTCTCCCTCGCGTACTCGCCCTTCGGCCCACGCAACCTCCCTCCGCTCGCGTCCCTCCAGTACTTTGTCGACCACTGCCCGGAGCTGCGGCAGCTCGCGATGACGAAGCTCACGCTGCCCGAGCACATCGAGGTGCCCCTGGCCCCGCGGGACCCGCCGCATCCGCTCATGTACCTCGACTTGAAGATGACGTTCCCCGGGGCTTTCGACAGGGAGGGCGTGTCCACTGGCAAGTTGGAGATTGCACTGGTGGCGAGGTTCTTCGACCATCTGTTTCCCAACCTTGTGCTTAGCGTCTTGGAGTCGTTCAACGCTCGACGCTTTGCGAAGCTCTCTGGTTGGACCGAGGTTGAGCAGGAGATCAGGACGATACGCAGCCAGAGACTTTCCGACCAGGATGCGGTGATCGACGTTGCTGCTCGGGCATAGATTTGCAATGGCGCATACAGATGTTAGTCGTACGTATACGAAAGGCATTGTACTCAATCATAATGCTTAGACGAGGTGCACCTCGTTCAATTGTACCGCCAAGACTCTCAAGTCGCATTTTGGAGCCCCGGGGAATACGAATCGAGCCCCGACTCGACTATGCGAACCGTAAATAACGTCCGAGTCGTATCGGAGACCCTCTTTCAAACGCGACCGCTATGTCCTCGGCTGCATAGGCCACGAACGCGTCGCGTTGACGGTTGAATTGCCTATGTGTCGAGTTCCCTGTTTCAGAGCGTCCCGACGGCGAACGCATCCCATGCGCCCACTAAGCGGGTGACGCGCCCCCGACGGCGCTCGATCACTAACGCAGCCGACTGTATGCAGTGAAGACGATGAATGCACTGTGGCAGCGGGCGCAGCCCCAGGCTGGCGCGAGGCATGATGCATGAAGCGTGAACTGTGAAGTATAATCAGCGGCGAACAGCTAGCGAGGTGGTGCACGGACCATGCAGTCGAGGATAAAAGGCTTGGAGGGAGGGGTGGGTAACCTCAGTTCGCAGTCGCTCCAGTCTCCAGCACACGCAGACATCTCTCGAACACTCTCACCCACCCCACAACTCAACAACAGTCTTCGTCATGTTCTTCCGTGTCGCTGCTACCGCCCTCCTCGCTCTCCCCGTCCTTGCGGTCGCCGCTGGTGGTAGCTGCAGCACCGGCGCCGTTCAGTGCTGCCAGCACCTCGAGGATGTACGTCCCTTCAAATTCACGTCCAAGTCGTTTCCCCGACGTTTTGCTGACAACTTCGTATTACAGGCGAACTCTGCGGCGGGCGCCGCGCTCCTGTCCGCCGTCGGCATTGCCGTCCAGGGTGTCACTGGCCAGCTCGGTACCCAGTGCTCTCCTATCTCCGCTGTCGGTGTCGGCGGTGGCAGCGCCTGTTCTGCCAACGCGGTCTGCTGCCAGAACAACAACGTTGTGAGTACCTCGACCGATTAGCGGCTTTTCGACTTTGACTCACTACTCTGATACCAGGGCGGCCTTCTCTCGGTCGGCTGTATCCCAGTTCAGCTCTGAAGCGGTTACTTTAGAGGGGTTTAGCTAGTTTACGACTATGTCTTAATGCCGAATGAGTTTCGATGCGCTATTGCTTCACGTTCCACCTGCTGCGAGGAGTCTGAACCCGAGGAACGCCTCAACCTCTTGGATGCATGATACTCTGGAGATGTCAGGAGCTTCGGGTTTTTAGAGGGAGAAATTACATGCAAATTGCCATGTGGCAGCGATGCGAGACTCCAGGCGCCTCGGACCGAAGCCTGGGCTTTGTCGAAAATGGCAAGCTAAGCGCCGTACTACCTGCCCTAAATTACTCGCCGGGAGCTTCGCAACGTTGGACAACTTCGACGTACGTTATGTCACTTTCTTTTCAATGCACATTGCTATTGCAAAAATCCGACGTAGACACGGACAGGCTCTCCAATGCTAGGTGTCTCACTCAACTCAGGTAAGTATGGAAGCTTTCTGTGATGATACTAAACATATTCTGTCAGGACGACTCTGAGTCTAGGTCTCGCGAAAACCCCGGAGATGTCATGGGCTCGAGGTTGTACCAGGCTAGGATCGCCGGGCTGTGAATCGGAGTTCCCATGCCACCTGGACTCTCGATGCGCACAACCAGCCGTATGCATTTGCATTTCTGCTTCGGGGATGCGTGCGTAGTATCCGGACACCGGGACAAGACCGCCCTCGTCGCCTGCGGAGAACTCTAATGTCCTCTTCCATGTCTTCCTACGCTTTCTCTATTCTGTTCTTAGTGCTGTCGACATAACCGCTTTACACCACACACCACTCCGCAGTCTCTCTTCACAGCGATGAATGGATGGTTGCCGACATTCCTCGTGGCCATATTCTGCATAATCGGGATTCCCCTCCTCCTCACTCCGCTCATCTCGCTCCTTTGGCGGTATGCCCTCAACCAGCGGGAAGATGCTCTCCTCTTGGCGGAAGCGGCGCAGACAAACACGCTTGCCGACACCGCTGACTGGCCGCCAATGGCCACTGTGTATACGGGCGGAGAGATGCCTGAACTTCGGGATCCGTCGAAGGGAGGAGGCAATGATAGCGATGGAGTGGACGACGTCCGTTTGATGGACTGGGCCAAGATCATGGTGTGTCGTCCGATCTGTCCTTGAAAGCTTGAGAGCACTGACTTCCAGACGTCATGCAGCCAGTTTCGTGCCGGCTCACTTATCCCCCAGGGCATAGCAAAACCCCTGCTCTGGTCACCTACGAATCTCCATTCCCTGTGCGCGGTGAACGTCAGCGCAGATGGCTAGCTGAATTCCGCTCCAGGCTCGAAAGTGGTCTACCTGCCAGCGCGAGCTCGTTGGAGCTGCAACGTCTGGATCCATTGCACGAGTCCGTCGCCGCACATCCGGATGCGCTTCGCGTCACGGTCCTCATTCGCATGCCCTGTTCTCATGTCAAGGCACGGACACACAACGATGGGAGGGTAGAGAGATTACCTGACATGGAGTTCGGTGTTGTTGATTGCTCACTGTCATCCTTGTCAGGCTCAAGTTGGAGAGATGGCAACGGTCAAGCTCGAGAAGCGACCTGACGTCTATGGCCCTTCCGAGAGAATACTGCTCAGTCGTGAAGTCGAGATATGTGTAGTTGTCGTTGTCAAGGTCTTGCACAGCGACGAACTTTTGTTTGTTGTGAGATTATTGTGATACGCATCGAACCTGGGAACATCAGCAAATCGCGGGAGGTCAGGTAACAGATAGCACGCCGCGGCGGTATGAACATGCACTACCATACGTAGCGCTCGTACTACCATTGCTTACCAGTACGTCCATACCCGGCGGTCTTCTGAGAGCACGCCGATCATACATCGTCATTGAATACATGTATTGGCATTGTCTATGAGTACTATCATGGGCTCTAATACGGGCGCAAGGTTTTGTGATGAAAGTTAAATTGCTCGTTTTAACCGATAAATGATTTCGTTGATTGAGTCCGTGCATCTCAACTGCAAGAGGGTATGATGTCCACGGGGATCAGACAACTGTCCTGGTGATCGCAAATTGGTCCGCCGTAAGTGGCTCGTCGGTCCTGTCTGTACGGCACCTTTGTCAGTCCACTACAGCGTCAATGTCCTGTGGCGGGGAGGATTCTGCCAGCGCTATATGGCGCTTCGGTCCGTCTGTTATCACTCAACTGTCCACAGTTTGAAGAATCTAAAGATCCACTGCATGGATTCCCTTCAGAATTTCTGAGACAGTTCCCAGAAACCCCTAGATACAGCGAAAAATAATCAGCTGGTGACCCATGGCGTTGAACATTCTCCATGTTCCTGCTAACTTCAAGTGCCCGCATAGCGCGCACAGCGGCGCTAGTGTGTCGGCAAGGTCGGGAGAGAGCCGAGGCTAGCCGAGAGGGTGGGAAGCATAGCGCGCAAGCAAATGGGCGAGTTAGCGCCCGTTTTGGATGCATGCAATACAACACGAACGAGAAGGAATACAACGAAACTGATATTTTTTCTGAGACGAGAGGCTTCAGAATAGGTAACTTCCAAATTTTCAAGAGGAACGGATGAGTGGTGGAGGAGATCCTTCAAAGTGCGGACAGTGTATCGATAATTTGGCGTGGAGGAGCAAACGCGCGGACAGGTTAGCGAAACGGCCGGACATGATACCGTTTTGCATCTCAACTGAGAGCGAAGCGCCATGCAGGATGCGACAACATCTACTATGACTAGTGTGATGCGCACAGCTAGTATGTTGGGCCGAATTTATGACACGGTTCATCCTTGCACGAGGTCGGAGAGAACAACGGAAGCGCTCATGTTCTGCCTGCCCTCAAGCCTACGGTCCAGGCCAAGCCTGGCACAGTTGCGACCGTCATCCCTCCCACAGATCATATTCGTAAGTTGTCAACATCCTCTTTATAACGACCGTTAGGCTCGAGTACCCCAGTTGTTGGACAGGACGTAGGTTAAGGGCCTTTAACGCCTCGCGGGAATGCTGGCCATAGCCCCCCCGCCCCATGCATCGAGGTTGGACTAGGTGGACTAGGATGCGCGCATTCTCGAGGGTGAGACACAGTAAGCGGGCCTCGCCTTCTCGCATCTTCAGGTGTTCTTTAGTATGTAGTCCATCCCTATTGCTATCTGATCTCCTTCACTTCACTTCCGCCGTCATCGCTACCTGACGGTTTGACAGCTGCCCGCTGCTCAAATCCAAATCCAGCACTGGATTCACGGCAATGACTGACTGGGTACCTATAGCTGTCGCGCTTATACTCATCCTTTTCCTCGGGATACCACTCATACCTCTATCCTATCTCGTGTGGCGACACAATTCCCGTGCAGCGTTCGGGGAAGAACTGCCGCTCAGACCACGCTTGCGTCCCATAGAGACCGCATCTGCACACCAACTTCCCAAGATGCGCACAGTTTACGTACACCCCGACGCGCCCCAAGACCCGTTCGGATGGGCAGAGCACCCGCAAGGGAACCTCAGGTGCAAACCGTCCCGCGAACGCTTCACGCAATGGGCCACCATCACGGTGCGTCTCCCGGTTGTACAGCCACCAGCGGATGAGCACTCGCTGACTCTACGACGTATATCAAGCCGCTCTCCTGTCGGTGGGTCTCTCCACCTTCCCAAGTTGTCTCGTCTTCCCTAGTTCTACCACAGCCCCAGTCCGCGGCTCCCGTCCCACAGTCTGACATTGCACGTCTCACCGTCTTCATTCGCATGCCGCAATCCGAGACCGGACGGAGAGAACGGGCCGATGGCGGGACTGGGCTACCGGACTTGGAGCTGGGTATGGCTAATGTGCACGTTGAGGGTCTCGGCGCGTCTCCGGACCCATCAAGGACCTCTTCTCGGTCTCGGCCGTGGTCGAGGTGACGCTGCGCCTGTTTCTTGCGCGAAGTAGGTGTACTTTTGTCGAGTCCGCGACTTCTGACCTTACAGTAACGCTCCACGACAAGCAGGTGCTACCTCTGTGACCAGCCGTGGGATCGACCGTAATGGGATGTTAACTCGACGTATACCATGTGTATCGTAATCACTACTATTATCTAGTGCGTATTTTGCCATGCGGGACCGTTCTTCTGTCCGTGATGAATCTATGATGCGATGACAGGATGATGTCCGATGAATGAAGTCGCGACGTTCAAGCCATGCATCGAGGTAGAGTGATGAACCCGAGCTCTTCTGTGCCCCATTCCGCTCTTCTAGTAGTCAGAACTCTGACAATGAAAGTTCAGGACAAGTCACAGTTCAGAGTACCGGACGGATCGGTCTTCAAGCTTCAAGTTCCATCTGGCGCGGGCCAGGACTCGGAAGATGGACTGGTGGTACTACCAGCCTGGGCTTAATGCGCAGCTATATATCCGCCCGACGTTTCATACCTATAGCGAACGGCGTACGAAACCGCAGCATGCATGCGACCAACATGGACCGTCCTCGTCTCCTCCGGTATGCCTTAAAGCTCCTGCTGCGCGAGCTCGTTGTGCGCTCAGCTTTCATCCCTCCACCTCCACGCACTGCATTTACCACTGAACGCCACCATCCGCTACCAAGTCCTCATATCAGCTACCAGTTGAATCCATGCCGCAAGGATACAGCAAGGTCTCAATTCTCATCTTGACCATCCTCACCGTCATCGTCGTGCCTCTGCTCGTCGTACCACTCGTGCTGCTCGTATGGCGGCTCGTCTTCCGCCGTCGGCAGGATGCCGCAGTCAGGCAACGAATCGCCAACAGGCATGCCGCAGCGCTCACCGACACATCTTCCGCTGACTGGCCGAAGATGTCGACACTCCATGTAGAACGTGGAGAACATCACTCGTCTCCTGCTGCGACCCCCGACTTGGAAGCTGGGATGCTCGAGGACGATGGTATAGACAGGTCACAAGACAGACCTCTCGTGATGACGCCGTGGACCAGCACTATGGTGCGTCCAAAGTTACCTGAGTAGAGCTCGCTGACCCAACATTGTGCATGTGCAGCCCATGTCGTGTTGGAAGGTCGCTCCCCACGCGCAGGAGCAACCCGAGTCGTCGAGCCAGGATTTGACGCAGGCACTCGGCCGACCACACTGGTTGCAATGCGTTGGCCCGCGGCACATCTCAGGCGGTTTGCCAACGGAGAGCACCCCATTGACCCCCATCCCCGAGTCGGTGGCATCGGACAACGTCCGTGTCGCCGTCCTCGTCCGCATGCCGTCACATGAGAGGAAGGCTGACTTGAAGAAGCGAGGCGATGGCCGCAGGGAGGAGAGATTACCGGACATGGAAGTCGGTGTGGTTGACGTACACGCTCAGGAGGGACTCCGTGCATGTCTGGAGACGTCATGATGCTGCGGTGGACTGGTCCTTCCCTTATGGATTTTTCGAAGTGGGACAGATTTTAGGTTTCGACGAATTCAGTTGTAATTATCCTGCAATATGGTATTGAACGTGTAGTACATGAACGTGACATCAGCACTAGAAACAAGATAGCGATCAGTATGACTCCGAGGCCCGAGGGAGCTCATGGAATCCGGGCTGTCGATCCCCATCAAACACGGTAGAACTGCACGTCTGACTCTTCGAATGTCTTGCCATGCCTGGAAGAAGAAGAATAACAGAGGTTAGTACAGAGCTGTACCCGAAGTCCAGTCAGCAGCTGCGGACATACTTTGCTTGCATATGATACACGATAGCGTCCGGTGTGGCGGAGAGATGCGCCCAAGTGTCTTTCTTGTTCTTTCTGGGCGACAGAGCATAGCAAATACTACACTGAGGAACTGAGGAACCGTGGCAGTGGTCGAGCCACTTGGTGATACGAGAAGCCATATCTGGCTCGGCACGGACGCGCTTGCTTGCCGCTTCCATGTTCGGATTAGGACTGTACTTCATGCATGCTTCCGGGACGTGGTCGTTGATCCAGACTAAGGACGACGCGTCGGACTTGCTTGCCCTGAAATGCAATGTGACTCGTGAGCGACCGCAAGACTTGAAAGGAAAGACTCGAACGTACACGTTGTCTGCAGACGCAATCCTGTCGTTCATGCGATCGTGTTCAAGGACGTGGCGAACCTATGCGGGACGCACGAGCTGCAGTGAGCATTGGATCTGAGAATTATGCCCGTCGCACCTACCAGCTTGGCCCAATTCAGCTTCTCGGGTTGCTCAAGCGACGGGTCCCCGCACGAGCAGTACAGCCTCCCAGTCTTCACAGCTAAGTCCAGTGATAAGATGGCCATCGCTTCCAAACCGGTAGCGTACACGATCTCCTCGGCTGTGCGAGCACCGTCCCTCCACCAGCTGAGGTTTAAGACGTTGTTGCGAGCCCAGATGGAGTCGTGTGGATGAGCAGTACACCAGTGGACGTTGATGTCTGGCCAGGGAAATTCTGCATCCTTGTCGCACTTGTCGCATGTAAACATCGCGATCGGCCGTTCGAGCAATACCGACTTGTTTGAATTCTGATACCAATAAATCTGGCGACCGTCTCTGCCGATCCTGGGTATACCCGGGTCCACAATGAGAGCTTTCAATGCATCTTCAACCTTGTACACGTAGGAGTCGATCTTCGCATCCAGGTCCTCACCGAGAGCGTCGAGGAAGGTGCAAGAGGCGATTGGAGTACGTGCTTGGGAGTCAATGAGATAGTCCCAGAGTCGTGCGCCATCGTACACGTTTGGGAAGGTCGAGTAGTCGTACGCGCTCCGGTCGAGAAGGAGACAGACGAAAATCTGATACCACATCTCGAGCTCGCCTTTACGCGTCTCGATTCTTTTGTGGCGTGCGACGGCTTCCCTGCGTTCACGCAATCGCTCTTCTTCAGCAACTTGCCATGGGTTCTTGGGGGGCAGTGAAGAACATAGATGCACTGAGGATCATGTAGAGTGAGGTTTGATATGCACCGTCAATGGCCCGGGGTGACAGGTCGGGGGCTCACCTTTCATCGCATCCACTCTGGCATCGAGTTCACATTGATCAACGTCATCGTAACTGCCATCATCGTCGGCATTGTCGGCCGGAGGCGGTACCCCAAGATGTCTGTTCTCTTCGAACGAAATTGATAGCCTGTTTGCCTCAGTACTGGTGCTGACTGGGATTGAAAAGTCCCATGCTCACTGTGCTAGTTCGTACGCGTATATGTAGGGGAGAGGATCGGAGGCATCAAGTGGCATATTTCCGATGATACGGTTCCAAGCGAGCAGAAGAGCTGCATGCTGCACATCGCGCTAAGCTTTCCGTATACTAGGAGAGGAACCCAGGTACATACCGTTTGCCGCTGAGTGACATATTCCACACGCTGTCGTAGCAGCTTCTTCGCCCGCACAAAGCTTTCTGCCGTTGGTAGAGGCCAGAACCACTCGACAATGGCCCTCAGTTCAGGGATGTAGAATAAGTCTTGATCAATGTGAGCGACGGCATTAAGCAACGAGATCGGGCCAGGGATGACACGATCAAAGTCTGTATCCGGACGGAATATGAACGTGGTGTTGAGCGCCTCACAGATTTCGTTACCTAGTGTGTTTGTGGTTGGGAGCAGCAGAAGCACGGCGTCGCGCACATATCTGGGAAGTTCTCGAAAGACCTCAGTCGCATCACTAACGCTTTATGAGGCAGTTAGTAACCGCGATAGAGTTTGAACACGCACAAGGACTTACTTGGCGGAGAAACACTCGTCGCAAAATCTCACTCTCAATGCATAGTCAACCGCATTCGCATCATCTGCACCGCATGCCTGCAAGTTCGTGAGCCAAATCAGAAATGCTACCACGACATGGATTCTTACAAAGCAATGACAGTCAAATATCAGCGCGGCATACTTGGGCTGGCTCATATCGGGCGGGCAAGGCGGCAGGTCGGGCACGGTGGCGAGCGATGCGTTCCATGCCACACGGCTTCCCCTGGACAGGAGAATTTTCCTGTAGGCTTTGGAAGTCCGCGAGTAACTCAGCAAGTCTAGAGGATGCATGTGGGAAGCGATCTTCGTGCCGCACTTAGTGAGTGTCCGCATGGAGTAACAATGTATGCTCACCTCGGAAATAATCTCTACAGGCAGTCCTGGGATACTCCGCTTCCATGAGAAGTACTCCTGGATGTTCCTTTGCCTCAAGTGTGTGTCCATAGGCAACGTCGGATGTTTCGGATTGATGGGTGGTTTCGGGAGGAGGGCCTGCGATAATGCTGCTGCATATATGAGCACCACTTGGTCTCTCAGAAATTCTATTAACGAACCTTCCGTATCCTTTTCGACACGTCTGACACAGAGAATGATCTGATTCGACTCCAAGCTGAGCGGTGGTTAGCGGAGCAGCAGTGGCTCAGAGTCGCATCATTATGGGAGCGTACCAATGAAATCTCGAATTGACTTCGTCAGGCTTCGGTGCCCCAGCCATAATTCGCACTTTTCAGTCTTTACTCGAGAGGAGGAGGCGGTATGCTAAGTGGACCTGCGAACGCTGGATTCGACCGTCGGGGCTACAACGCATAGTAGGTTTAGGGCAGGCTGATACGCCGGTACCTGGGCGCCAATGTACCTCCTCCCTCTTGCCTCTGATGTCTCATGCATCGTTCATCTTGTATTATTCTGTTGCACGGTATGCATATGTGTGGTACACTCTGCGTGAGTACCATTTAGCTCTGGAATTGCACTATCAGCAACCATCATCAGTATGGAACACGGCATGAGCCACCACGTCGAACTTCCGGGTCATGTCGTCCTCGACTTCCTGTACTATTCAGAGTAACTCCGGTATATTCAGCATGAATCCATCTTACTACTAAGCTATTGGACTTCGCTCTCACTGCAGGAACCGAACTCCCCTTCTTGGGTGCTGAAGGCCTGTTCTGGACAGGGTGTCGCCGTGTGGTCTTCGATGTACTCTGACGACCATCGTAACTGCGATAGGCAGTCACACGGATTGTTTGCACTGTGCCATGCACTTCGAACATAGTAACCGGCGGTGCCGGTGAACTTGGAGGCAAGGCCGCCCGCGCCCAACTAATTGTTGTCAAGCGCCTAAAGCCGCAGAGTCCTTGGTTCTAGCTCATGACAACACCTCCCCGCATCCAGCTAGCAATTGTTCCCAATTGTTTCTGGGATCGCCTCCGTTATGGGCCATTGCTGGAGATTCCAGGTTATAAGTATGACTCCAGAAGATGTGAATGTGCAGGTTGAGTTTGTATCGCTCTCGACCTTCTCGTGTTGCTAACTCGTGTCCGGATCCTGCTGTCTACAATCTCCCTCCCTCCAAACAGTGTTTCGGTGTCAATTTGGACTCTCGCATTACCATCTTGTTCACTTGACCGTTTATCACGGATCATCGTCGTTCGTTCGTGTTGACGATGGAAGGGTGAGCTGAATTCAAGTTGGGATGATGACGCGAATTCAACACTTACCTGTTCTGTCCAGGGAACCCGAGCTCAATAACCTCACTTTTGGGAGGGAAGAGCAGAGTGAGGACGCACTCGTTATATCGATTCCTCGTAACGCCACTCCTGAGGAACTCGACGACTTCAAGGGTACGTTCCGCGTTAGCGATTCCGGTGACAAGTCTGAAGTTTATGCTACTGTGTACACAGATCGTCTGAAGAAGTGGAACCAAAAGCTGACGGTTGCACGCCCGCTTTCGAGTTCCCCGTCGAATGATCGTCATACGCCGATCGTCGTCCTTTCGCACCAGTGTGTAGGGATCGTGTCTAACACGCTTTTGGAGAAGTGCATCTGGAGTCTTCCGCTCGAGTTGTGGTATGAGGTACGTTAGTTCTCCATTCGAAACGCGTCATCGGCTTTAAATTCTTCGCAGGTTCTCCAATACCTCAACCCAAAGGATCTTTTGAGCTTGCGACGAACATGCAAAGCTTTATACTCCTTTCTCAGCAACAAACTCCAGATAAGAGTATGGGATTCTGCGATTGAACCACTACCTCCGTGCCCTGGAGATATCTGCCCGATCCGCTATGCTCAATTGCTGTTCGGTAAGACGTGCTTCGTGAGTCCGTTGTACATAAGGTGTATTTTCTTGAACTCATGTCAACTCCTCAGGCCTGCGGTCGCTCTAAGTCCCATAATGTCAGCCGCGTGCTCGGGCTGCGACTGTGTGATTCCTGCTGGGAGGATAAGTCAGTATCTTGCGCGCGTCAGGCCCAATTGCAGCTGAAAAGTCGCTTGTTGTAGCATTGTTCCCAAACATCACGTTGAGGACTACATCGATGCCATGGTTCTGGCCCATCCGGAGCTAGAAACCGACCCTCGTCTGCATAATCCCCTTGAGCTGCTGAGATGGGACGTGGTCTCAAGTACGTTGCTTACTATGTCAATGTGTTTCTCGTTGTTACTGAACCGTACTGTAAATTCAGGTCCCGATGAGGACCAAACACCCTTCTACAGCAAGATCGAAGTGAGAATGTTCGTAGCAGAATATCTTCCCATGCTCGCTGCCCTGCTACGCTGCGGCACCACTGCACAAGACGCACTGGAGATTGCTCTGAGAAATCGCCAGGAGTTTGTGGGCCTGTGGGACGGGGTAAGCATAGTTCGATGTTCGAATGTGCCATATGTACTCACTTTGTCAGTTCGACCGAGCGTTGGAGGGTGTGGCCGCCGAATTGGCATTCGAGGAAACAAAGCTTTGCGACGCTCGAGAGACCGAGTGAGTTTTATTGCGCTGGCTGACCTGCTTGAATTTTTTCTTGACAATCGTTCCGTAGCATCAATAACAGGTTACAGGTCGCAGGCTACCAGCAGGAGAGTTTCCCGACCAAAGCGGAACCTGGGTTCGACGAATGGAAGAGGCTGGTCCACAAGCCCAAGGCGTTGACAGATCAGAGTACGTCTTCTACGGGATACTTGTCGACACGAACCCTGCGCTGATCG
This sequence comes from Lentinus tigrinus ALCF2SS1-7, assembly GCF_003813185.1. Taxonomy (NCBI): domain Eukaryota; kingdom Fungi; phylum Basidiomycota; class Agaricomycetes; order Polyporales; family Polyporaceae; genus Lentinus; species Lentinus tigrinus. The sequence goes on from NW_027137929.1 coordinate 362,013, forward strand.
CATAGCAGAATGGGCGACTCTACTGCCTAAACTGCAAGAGCTCATTGTAATGGTCCAAGGCTATCGGTGGGAAGAGGCCGAAGAGATCCGCGTGAGGGCTCGCACGGAGTGTCTGCTGGGAGAGTACGACCTGCTCGTGGCGTCTCACCGCCTGAGCGAAGCCGACCGCCCCCGCGTGCCCAACCACGCGCACGCCCAGCAGCTCCCGTCCATCGCGGTGCTCGCCAAATCCCACGACTTTCCGCACCTATCTGACCTCCAGCGGATGTTTCGCGGACGTGCGAGCGACGCCATCGCGGAGGCCATGCAGTGGCGGGAGAACACGGAGCTCAAGCTGTTCAAGATGCTCGCCGACCTCTACGCGGACTTTGCGCCAGACATGCTGAAGTTTGCTGCCACCGACCTTACCTCGTTCGCTGCGTCCCTCTTCCAGTGCATGGTGTGCGCCGACACAGAGGACGAATCGGGTTCGAAGCCTATGCCTCTCAACGAGGTACTGGCTCATTGGCGGCAGTGCCATCCAGACGTCCTCTTAACACTGGAAGGTGGCAGCTCGAACGCTCGTGGGAGGGAACCTATGGTCATGCCATATCGAGACAGCTGGTGCTACCTACGGTGCTCGGAACTCGCCACGGACATCACCCTCCAGACCATGGACGACTACGTTGCCCGCGGCATGATCTACTGCCCTTGCAAGATCTCTCTGCTCCACAGGTACACGTGGGCTGATTTGGTGAGGGGTTGCGCAAATTTGCCTCGGCGTAGCGACTGTGTAAATGGGCTCATCATGTGTCTCTTAGGTCGATCACTGCGTCAAGGAGGTCGAGTGGATGTATAGCATGTACCCAGGGTGCTGGTGAGCATAGACAGCTACGGCCCTGCCGGCGCACTGTGGCTATGGCACTCACATATTTCACGAAATCCAGGACCTTGGAGGATGACATCCGCCGCCGGATGCCCAACAACCACTCGCCCGGCTGTCTCACATTCGTGCAGAACGAGGCCGATGTTCCGAAGTATGAGTACCCCGACGAGGCAACCAAGCGCGCGATCGCACGCTGCATGAGACCATTTGCATACATCTCCAATATTCTTTGCTCCCATTGCAAGAACGGCATTGTGAGCCGCAAGGTCGACTGCCACGCTTCCCCGGATCGGATGAAGGCTCTGTCACGAATCGCTGTGAGCGCGGACCAACCCTGGAACGAGATCACGCATCATCTCCGCACCAAGTGAGCGCAGAGGTTGATTGATCTGCTATCATCGCAACTTACACTGATGTTCAACACGCAGGCACGGCTGGAAGGGGTTCGCGAAGGATGATATCACCATCCACGGCTGCAGGAGACTGCAACGAACTTATCAAATAGGCTACCCCTTCTCGTAATCGTTCTCTACGTCTACTGGTCCTTCATTCATATATACTGTAGCACTCATCTTCTCCGGACATCCTTTATCAGTTACTCCCTCACGATCTTTGTACTCTCCCTTCACGCATTCATTTCGCATCAGGTTGTTGTACGGACTCGACTCCATGTAGTATCACGATATTGGACGCTCATTACATGCGCTTGTAATCGCGACACCGCTGCCCGCCAAAGGAGCCATACTCTCAAGAACATTCAGATGTCAGTAAGATCAAAGTCCACAACCTGGATCGTTGTCCCGTTCACCAAGAACAAACTGAGCACGCCATCGCCCCCACTGCCCTGATCCAGCCGATACCGGTCAAACAGCGGCTCCCAGCCACACCCACTCGGGGCCTCCCACACCGTCTCCCAGTCACGGAAGTGCCCCGCTGCGGTGCTCCGCAGGACGCTCAGCGCGGTCGAGTTGGCCGCGTTCGACGGGAGGATGAGCAGCACCGAGTGATGGGGAGACTGCGGCGGGGCGACGACCTTGCCGCGCTTGCCAATGACGGTAGGCGTGCCCGTGATGTTGTTCGCGCTTTGCAGCTCGGGGGCGAGTGGGAGCGGGGTACGTGTCCAGTGCGCCGTCGTACTCCGCCAGTAGTGGTACCAGCGCTCGGTACCCGTCGTGTTCTCCCGGTTGAGGACATGCAGACGGCCTTGGCTGTCGACTGTCTGCGCCTCTTGGTTGAGGATACCGCTGATGTCGGGTAAGCTGCATGTCAGGACTTGAAGGGGTGCGAAGGTATTTACCCGTACTTCGGAATGCCGAAGATGACAATACCAGCCGACGCAGGAACGATGGGCTCCTGGGCCGTCATGTTCGCTATGGTCTGTTCCCAGTTGTTCAGCCAAGTTTCGCCAAGGTCAGTGCTATAGGCAAAGTTCAGGTCATGGTTCTGCGGATTTACTGTCAGCATGGGCAACGGCTGAGGAATCTAGTACACGAACGTTTTCCGGGCCATTGGGTCCCGCCTGGACTGCAACATCCTGACCGGTGTCGTTCACGTAGTCGCGGTAAGTCCAGCTCGTCAACAGGTTGCCTCGGAAGTCGAAATCGATACCATTGATGTATGCGTTGTCTGCGGCACCATCAGCCCATATACCAGGCAGAGAAAACTTCGTACTGACTGTTGACACCCTGGAGGTATCTACCGATCTGGGACCACCCCTGGTTCGGTGTGTACTTGTAGAGCCAGTCGTCTCCGAGACCTGACCGTCCGACACGCAGCTCGAGGATGAGGTCCGCGGCATCTGTAGACTTCGCCGCGTCCGGTATTGAGAGGAACCGGGGATAGGTGACGTTGATGAAGTAGATCGACTTGTCAAGGTTCTCTGTACCCGGGAGTTGGTCCTGAAGCACGCCGTCAGTTCGGGAAAAGTAGATTGGGGAAGATAAGACTTTGGACGCACCAGAACAGGACCGAAAAGCTCAGAAGTCCAGTTAATTTGGGTAGGATTCGTCGCAACACCAGCTTGGGATACACGATAGTTCAGGTCGTTGTCGTGCTGGTCAAAGCCTATGTGCAGAGTACCGTCGCCGTGGGAGATGCCGAGAGAGATACTGCTGCAAGTCAGGAGGGGTAGCAAATACGGTGAATCAGGATACGTACATGTCATGCCCATCGTCCTCAGTCTGATTGTAGTCCGTGAACGAGAACGATTCCCAAGCCTTGCTCGTGCCTTTCAGCGCTCTCCGCGCGAGGGTCGGGTGCCTCACGGACGTGTTCGACGCGTCGGAGATGTAATACGCAGCATATTGATACCCTGCAAGAGGCTATCAATACTGGAGTCCGCGTTAAGCCGTGTACACTGCTCACCATTGAATGTTACGAGAGCATCTTGCTGGAACGACTCTCCGTTGAGGTGGTTGGTAGTCTGTGGGTCCTCGCCGAGGGTGGTGACGTCCAGAATGGTCAGGCTAGCCGCATACACTCCGAGCGAAGAGAGTAGAAGCGATCCTAGAGAGCCGTGGACCCTCATCTCTGCGCATACAGCGAGGTGGAAAAGGGATGCTGCCCGTCGCGAGCCTTCTGCTCGTCATGACATCTTTGAACGCGTAGCGGACCGTGTGCCCTGGGGAATATGTTCGGAGTGATGTTCTGAGCTTGCATGACCAGGACATCGTGACCAGCGACGAAGACGAATGTGGTGGAGACAACGCCCGCGGGCCGCAACGCGCTCGCTTGTCTCTAGCGATCTCGATGACGTCCCCACGCTCTCACAGACGCGCTGCGCACCGTCGACATCGTCAGGACAGTCTTCGACCTCGGTCACGACGTTGACGAAGCTCAGTCTAGTCTACTTTGCTATTGCCGATCACTCACACAAGATGGCGTTCGACCTTGGCACTCCGGTGAACACTGCGCTGTTGCTCTACATCCTCTACTCCATCCAGAGGATCATCTTCCCCTCGAACTCCGTCCCACAGAGCGTACCGAATGAGTTCAAGAACGGGTACACATGGATGCCCAAGTCGCACCCGCCGACTCTGCTCTACCAGACCTACACACCGAAGACCCTCGCGCCGTTCGACGGAAAGGAAGGGAGGCGGATTCTGCTTTCCATCAAAGGTGTCGTGTATGATGTGACGGCGGGGAGGAACTTCTACGGCCCTGGTGAGTACTATTGCAGTGACTCCGGGAACATACATTGACCTCGTTAAAGAGGGCATGTATGCCAACTTCGCTGGTCGGGATGCCTCGCGTGGCATGGCGAAGCAATCCTTCGACGAGGGTATGTATAGATATTAGGTCTCTTGCGGTTGCCATTGACGTGGCCGGCATTCCAGAGATGATTACACCCATCGACCAACCTCTGGACAAGCTCGACGATCTTACACCCGAGGAGATGTACGTTCCTGGCATGATTTGAAGCTCATATTGGCGCATATACTGATATCACGAACGTTTTGCCAGTGCAAACATGCACGGTGAGTTGCCTCTACACGCATTAGATGAACGCCAAGGCTCACATACACGCACAGGGTGGATGGAGCACTTCGCCAGCAAGTACATCATCTGTGGGAAGTTGGTGGAGAACGATGCAGTCTAGAGTGGAGGTGTTTTTGGCTATCCGTATCCCGTGCGTGTTGCCTCCCTCGAACAACAGGAAATGCGCAATCTCACTACGAAGGATATCGACAGATGTATCTGTACAACATAGTTCATCTTCGATTTAGAGTGACGTGGTTCTCCAGCAGCTCAGCAAGGTCCACACTTTGCAGCACTGGTGTACAGCAAGCCCGGGGGTGTCTACAACGTTGTGTTCAGCCCTAGTTGTGAGTATCTCACCTGCGTTTTCGCTGTGAAGAGCGAGCCGCCACCCTGTTAGGTGCACTCAGCCTGGATGCTTCTCTTGAGCACATCGTCTATGGGCAATTGGTAGTTGACGATGCAGTCTAGAGCGGAGGTTCCTGCGATTACTCGTAGATGGTGCGTGTTGCTATCTTTGAATAGTACATGTGCAATCTGATTGTAAATATCATAGACGTGTCCGAACAGTAAATCGTGGCTTCTTTCTCGGTCTCCGAGGGAGTATACTTGCTCTCCAACATCGTCCTTCGAGGAATGCCTAGCAAGGCCCATATTTCGCAGCACAAACGTGTGCGGCAAGACCGGCAGTCTGCGCCGTCATGCTCAGTCGCCTGTCTCATACATCTGTGAGCCTCTCACCTGTGTCTCGGCCGTGAACAGTGAGCCGCCCTGGCTGGGTGCATACCACACATTACCGACGGTCCAATTCGAACCAGTCGCATAGTGGACGACAGCGCTCTCTTGCGCGCCAATGAAGCTCTGATACTTCGCGGCGCGGTCCGGAGCGTTGTCCAGGTAGAACTGAAGGTGCTTCATCCACAGACCCTTGAACATGGCCTGGTCGTTGTTACACGACGAGGTCGGCGTGGCGCTGTCGCAAGTCTCCTTGAGAATGTTGTTCACGGTCTTCAGTCTGATCGTAGCGTCGAGGGTGATTTCAGCCTCCGCGATGAGAGACGAGTCGCCTGTCGCCTTCGCGAGCGCTGCAAGGCCGGAGGCGATGACGCCCTGGTTGTATGTCCAAGTCGTCTGGCCGTTGTTCGCGCAGGAGGAGGTCAGTCTGATGACCACAACGTCAGTCACGCTCCCAAACACTACATGTGGAACACACCCGTCGTTCCAGAGGCCATCGGAGTTGCGCATGCCGGAGTTCTTGACTGTCAGCAAGGTGAGTTACGACACGCGCCCAGAATACGACTAGCAAGGCTTACGCCAGTTCCATGTCTACAGGGACGCGAGTCAGCATATACAGTAAGATGAGGGCGGCGAAAAACGTGCCTTCTGCGCATTGGTGAGATACTTCTGGTCACCGAAGCGATTGTACCCGGAAGCCGAGATGTACAAGAACAGCTCGTTCGTGATCGCGTTCTTGTAGGTGTGCGCACTTGACCACCATACTACTAGTGTGTGAGTGCTCGCCTCTTGTCAGCGTACTCCCGAGGAGACTCACCGCCACCACCGCATACAGAGTCGTCCCACTCTGCGGCGATCAGATCGTAGACGATCGAAGCAGAGTTCTGTGCGAGGCGTTGTCAAGAAGGGCCACAATGCACAATGCGCGTGTCACCCACAAGGTACGGAGCTGGGTTCTGCCCGCGACTACCCCTGTAGTCTGCGACCTTCCACAACGAGAGGACGACCCACTGAATGCGCGCCAAAAAAACACCTTTAGCATCTCCGCGGCGACCCAGCGACGACACCAAGTCAAACTCACGCCTGCATCATCATTGCTCCCGCCGAGCGCGGAGATCCACGCGTTCCTATCTTGTTGGAGTCCCAGCTTCCCGATGCGCGTGCTGTCGGCAATGTCGAACGTAGATGAGCCATCGGCCAACATGAAGTTGTACATATCCTCCATCGTGTTCTGCTCCACCCCATCGCCGATCAGTACCCGGCTACTCAAAGCCATTATGGACGGCACCCACCGCATCAGTCCAGAAGATGCCCCAACCGCCTCCGTTCCAATACCCGCTCTGCAGACGGCTCGCGACGCTCTGAAGACAACATATTCCGTCAAATGAGTGATCAAGGCCTCGAAGACATATGAGCGTACAGCAGCAGTGCTGAGCGTCGCGGCGCACTGAGCACGAGCTTGGAGAGGGGACGCGACGGCCGCATAGTCTGCGCTGAAGGCCGACAGTACGGTGACCAAGGAGGCCAGGGAAGTGAGCTTCTTGAAGCTAAACAGCATCGCGTCGATTGGGAGCTACAAGCAATCAGCGTAGTAACGGGGGTGCAGAAGAGGACGGCAATCGTCGAGCTCCACCGGTACCGCGAGGTGCACTTTATAAACCGCGCACAGGATTCCTGCGGGCTCTGCCTGGCCGCGCCTTCGGAGGAGGGAAGCACATGAGGTGCGTCATTGTTAGCCGCTTCTTACGGTCCATCTGGCCGGCCATATGGCGGCGCTGCACATGAGTCCGCGCGTGATGCGCGAAGAGGTCCCGCGATGCAGTGTTGGGACCATCGTGCACGAGCTGCACGTTTGTTGACTGGCCGAAGGGAAGGCTAGAGAAGGCTTGTCGCATCGTGGCCCTGGGTGTCGTTGCGGACGGTTCCTGGGTTCGTGGAGAGAATCTGATTCGTTGTCTAGGTCCGCCGAGACGGATGCTGTGATCATGGTTTGTCGTAGTGCGCATCAAGTGCGCATCGTGCAGCAACCGCCAGGAAGCTTAAGACTAAAGCCGCATTCGAGACAATTTGGCGGTGATCACCCGCTGACTCTTGCTGCTCAATGCATGTGGAGTCGGTGCTAGAAGGTTAGGGCGTGCATTAGGTCCGTCGTCTCGAGACTCGGACAGCCAACGTCGGCCGCACACCGCCTGACCAGATCGCAGTCCAACCATATGATATCACTTCGCAGAAGTCCTCCCTCGGCGCTTCAGAGCCGGACTGCATGCGATGTCTTCGTAGGCGAGGCTGGCGAGTCCGATGGAAGCACCAGTCGAAGCAGGTTCGTAAAACATACGGAGTGCGAGGTACAACGAGACCGATCGAGTGGCAGATAAGCATAGTATCTGTACTTTTGCAACAACAGCTATACGTGTGCGCGCCGCAGTACCGACAGAACAAGGGGGGTATCGAGGAATAGTCTAGGTCTATTGCTACAACTACCAAAGAATGTAATGTCCCATAGATCGGGGAGGAGATGCGGATGTGAATAGATATGGAGTCCGAGACCGCGCTGGCACCTCCCAGGCGTAAACTCATTGCCTCGTCGCCAACGCCGTAATGAGGATATCATAGTCCAGCTTCGCAACTGTCAGATGCAAGGGTCAGCGTCACGACGGTGCGGGAGAAACAGTATATACGGCAGATCTGGTAGACGAACTGCAGCACTCACCCTTCAAGATCAGCCGCGTGAAGGCGCGTGCAAGTTCTGGCCGCTCTTCCCCCAGTCTCGCCAGGTTCTCCGTCGTCAGCTTCCACAACACCGCCGCACGTTCCACGACACACGTCGCGTTCCGCTCGAGACCGGACAAGGCCGACAGTTCGCCTGCAATCGTGCCGGGAACCATCGACTCCACCATGGGCGGTGTCGGTTCTGCGAAGCGGTACGTCGCGCGCAGGATGCCGGACTCCACAATGTATAGGCCGTCTGGCGGCTCGTCCTGCACCCAGAGCACTGCGCCCTCGGGAACGGACATGCGCGTGAGGTACGGAATCAAGGGTGCGTACGTCTCCCGATCGATAATTTCATACGGGGAGAAAGCGCGGACCATGGTGTTGTAGGGTTCTGGGGCCATTTGATCGCTGGGTGGAGAGTGATCTGAGGTGAAACAGTCACAGTGAGAGGTTCGTCATGACTACTGAGAGAGGGGAGAGCGTACCTCGAGCGATTGTACGCCAGCCAGCACTGACGATGGCGGCTCTCCGCGGACTATCGACCACTGAGCCTGGGAACGGTATGACGTCGTCCTGGCGACCTGGCAGAGCTACACAGGTATGTCAGCTGCAGTTACGACATACCTCCATGACATATGCACTTACTAACGGGCAAGACTTCCGTTTTCTGTGCAGTGAACCATGCTCTCAGGTAGATGTTCTCAGTCCCTATGGTGGACGTTCATTAGCCCCGACAGGGTGAATGAGAGCAGTAGTACCCACATTCCATCGCATCGTTAAAGGTTGCGAACAGCTCCACACCATTGAGGTCCAAGAGGCCAACGTTCCGAAGCGCATGGCCTACCGGACTCTCAACGGTGAACCCGCACAGAACCATAACGACCTTCTTGCTCGACAGCAGACGCTGCACACGCACGAACGCTTCCGCCGCGCTCATGTCCACCCCAGCTACGAGGGCGAGGTCAACAATGAGAAAGCGTATTGGCGTACGCTGCCACGTAGCCTCGTCAAGCAACTGTCGAATGGCTTCCTCGACGTGCGTGATGGTTCCGAAAAACATGAAGCCCTGGAGGCGGAGGATCGTCGTTTGTTTTGATACCTCTCGGAGGTACGCGCGGTGCGCTCCTGGGCGCCGGACGGTCGACATGACGCTGTCGCCGCTGTACAGGGCGCGGATGCTCCTGCGCTGCGAGCTCTGAACAACAAAGAAGACGCCTAGAGGGAAAAGCCATCCATGAGTGACCGGGCTGGAACATAGGAAGGATCCACGTACAACTGACAACGATGCCAAAGAGCACGCCCATGACAAAGTCCCACACGGTCATGACGACCATGATGCTCGCGATGGTGATATACTCCATCCTGCTGACGCGATGTCTTGTGTCCCAGAGGGCCTCCTTGACGAGGTCGATCCCGAGAACGAAGATGAGAGCGCCAACCACCATGACCGCTGGGTACTCTTGTGAACAATGCGGCAGCGACCAACGGCTAAGAAAACGTACGGATATACGCAATTGGGCCTGTCCCAACCATGAGTAGTATTGTGGTGGTGCCAGCGAGCATGAATCCGGAGACGCGGGTGTCTCCACCGACACGGTAGAACCTGGTGCGCTACGAGTTAGCGCCTATGTTGCGTGTGGATTACTGAGACAAGACTCACAATAGGGTATTGACATACACAAGATAGTTCGGCCTAGGAACATAAATGTCAGAAAGTAATGGGGTATCATGGGCACTGTCACTCACACAGTGCCGATGAGACCAGCGAGCAGGTTAGAGTAGCCATGGGCAACCAGCTCCTTGTCTGTGTCGACGTCATGGTTCAAGGATACAGCTAGGAAGCGTGTCAATGCTCTACTCGTTCCTCGAGTCACGTAGATACACCTACACAATGCGGGAACATTGAGAGGCGGATGGAGGATGTTGAAGAACAACCTGTATAGAGCCGAAGGTAAGCTTCATCCATCGCGACGAACTACTGTACGCACAGAGCGAACTGAGTAGGCATAGTCGCACCGAAGGCAGCCCAATTCACAGCACGGAAATCTAAATGTTCGTGAGGACCTAATAGTTACCGGGACGTCGTGGGTCACTCACCGAACAACGAGTAGAAGTGATACCATGGTTCACTCGACGCTCCCATATCAAACAGCCATCCGGAACTGCGCAGCTGACCGAGGTCAAGGCGAGCAGCCGCGACTACAATATAGAATATTGCCGGGATGATGGAGAAGTCTGAGAAGCGGACAGTCAGCGCGCATGCCGTGCCAACGTCCTGATAGATGCGGTTCCTCACAGATGGGGAAGATCAACTGGTGCTCCCATTTGTGAGTAATGACACGGAGCAGAACCGCAAGACCGAACGCAGGCAGCCATAGGGCGAGGTTCCGAGCGTTGAGTACGAAGAACTTGAACGTCTCCCAAGAGAGCGAGAAGTCATCGTCGGACATTCTCGTGCTCACTGTCAACCTGCGTAGCGTTGGTAGACGAATAACTTCAAGGTTGTATTAGAAACTTACCCAGTGATTACCAGGAATACCCCAACGCCGCCAATGCAGCTGCGAGGTCATATGAGCCCGAGATATCGGAGGGGACTGGTTGAAATTACTTACCCAACTAGGATATGGCGGGGGAAGAACCCGATCAGCGTACCTAACCGCAGCGCTCCCAATAGGAAGAAGGTCAAGCCTGTCAAACTGTGGGTCAGCCTACCTGCCGCATGGGACACTCAATGAACTGACCTGTGAGAATGGAAGAGAACGCGAACGCCACCATGGTGGTAGCGAGGATCGCGTGCACATTCTCTTCACCGATTTCATCCGCAATACCATTGGCAATGAGGTGGAAGAAGGGCTGCGTGGGACGCGTGAGCAGAGGCAAAAGGCTAACGGGGAATGAAACTTCGTACTTACAACAACCTCGATCATCATGCTCCCATTCGCACCTGCAAAGCCACTTGCGCCGGCGGAGTAAATGAGCTGAGCGACGATTGCACTGTGACACAAATGAGTCACGATCATGATTCAGGTAACCTTCGGACTTACGAAACGAAGAACATCGAAACGCCGGCTCCGCCGAGATTGGAGAAAACCCCAGCTGCAGGGAAGATAATCATACCATCTACAAACATCCGTTAGTGACGAACCATAGAAGTCAACGGACTTGACGTACATGAGATACCGTCCAGGATATTGAGCAACGTGCCAAGGATCACCGCCGGTATCGACCTCAGCGCGGTCATTGCGACTGGTCCGGTACCCCTCGCTAGCCGCGAAGCAACCTCCTTGACGGTTCCCCGCGTGCTGCGCTTTCCAACAGCCTCCGGATGAGAATTGCCGTTCGCATGATATGTCCGGTGGTTCGCCTCGAGGTCGGAAAGTAGCGGCGCGCTCTCATTCGAAGACTCCGAGCCGGTAGATTCGCGCCCACGTGACGAGTCCCGAGACGCAACTGGCCTACTAGGCCATTCACGAACATCTGTAGGCGTCACCGGTGCACTTGGCTGTTCGCGAATGACGGAAAGCGACCTGTGCATGACGTTTGGACGTTCGGCGGTGGGAGTCGGGACGTTTGACTCGGTGGGGATAGGAGAGCTGGGCTCTGAGCGGGATCGCTCGTCGTGACGGGCCAACAGCAAGGACAGTGCAGAGGGTTGAGAGTTGCCAGACTGTGCACGCGGGGTCATCGTGCCAGACCGCTCGGTGGCGAGCGTAGACGTGGAGGCCTCGAGGTCGCTGACGTCGTCCGCAGGTCTGAATGACAGCACCGAGGATGCAGCGGTCGGCGGCACAGTAGTCTCGTGTGGGTCTGATGGCGTGGAGCTGACGTCGGGGAAAATGAAGGCCTCTTGGGAGTGCGTGGAGTGGTGCGACGGCGTGCGCAGTGGTATGCTCGAGATTTCCATGGTGTTTTCGCGGATGGCGTCCTGCGAATGGAGGGCCAGAGGAACATGGTTCGGTCGAGAGGACCGAGAGCTGGACGAGACGTAACTTCTCGGTTGCAAAAGCCTGTCCGTGACCACCACCGCCCATCAGCGAAAGTAACTCGAGAAGTCAGGTGAAATTTACCCTGCGCGAGCTGGTGGCGAACCGCTTTGCAGTCGCAAATACGCTTCCATATCGCGAATAATGCCGGGCGACCCCTCTTCTGCATTGCGGAAGGCCATGGGCGCACTGGCGCCTGCCCCAGGCGAGTCTCCTGCAGGATGGCGCGACATTAGCACACAAGTTCGCAAAACATCGAGTGTCGTGAGTGCAAGAAGACAACCTGTAGGAGATGCAGTATCTCGAGCAAAATGTCCGTTATCACTTCGCCAGGTCCGCCTAGATAAGAAGCATCCGTTGAGCTACCGCAACCATTCCGGAGTGACTGGGATACGTTGAGCCGGAATCTTACCTAGCTAGATATTCCACAGCGCACTTAAAGTACTGCTGCTCCCTTGCCAATTGAGGAGGACGGAAGTTGAGTGCTCAACGTTGAGCATTCGAATTGCAGTGCGGTTCATCTTCATCATGATTTGAATTGGAGGTCCGATAGTCTGCGGTCGAAATCTTAGCTTCTGGATAACAAAATACTTGTCCAAAAATCTCTCCGCTTCCATATACGAAAGGCGGGGCCTGAACTGATAATTGTCAGGCACCTCGTACTTCGCAGGCGGGTCGTTTCCTTGTCTCACCGCCGTTTCCGCTGTTCCTGAGTTCCCGCCACTGGCCAGGCTTCACACACAGTTCGTTCACTCTTGAAAGCTCTAGTTGATGCATTTTGGGCTGTCTCATACGCGTTCGAAGTCCCGTTCTCCTGCACCTGGGAGCGCGAACGTACTTCCTCAGTATACTCGCCCGCCAACATTTCTTCCGCCTTCCCACTACGCTGCCGCAGCCGGTCTCGTATGCAAGAACCATGATGTCCAGCAGCCGATGAACGTCGCCCAGCATCCTGCCGAAGGACTTCCTGGAGACTCCGCCGGATCGCACTTTGGTGCTGTGGGAAGACTGATAGGGAGGAGTCCTGGTAAGCGTTCGCCTGCGGTTTCTGCTAGCCCTGAGTCTAGGGTCGAGGAAGAGCGGGATTTTCGTGAGCGACGCAAGAGTCAGCTTGGCGATATCCCGCTTCTGGAGACCCAGCTCCTCCCATCTCTCCGCGACACCGTGGATCGGATGACACAACCTCCGCCTCTGAAGACGGAGGGCGCAGAGGTGGCGGATGCATCTCACACGCGATCCGTTCGGTCTCGAAGACGACGAGATGATGTGGCGCCTTCTCTCTCTGCGAGTTCCTCAATAGCCACGAAAATGGGAGGTCTTTGGGGATCATCTCCCTCCACGGGTATCCCGCGCTTCAATCCTATCAGCCCTCCCGCTCCAAAGTCTGCCTTGAAGTCACCAGGTCGTCGCACTGCCGCTGCCAATCCACCCACGTCTGGTTCCTCCCAAAGATATCGCAATATTCGCTTTCAGAATTCGGAGTCTAGTAACGAGTTGCTCTCGGGCTCAGATGCTGGTGTAAGTTTCATGTAGCTATGACCATACATCTATTTAACTTCTATACAGTCTGAGGTCTGCTCTCCACGCTATTCTTCTCGACATGTCAAACCATCCCCTTCCATCCCGTCCAGACCAGCGTCGAAAGCGACGAGCTCTCTGCCTCGACTGAACCCTGAAGCAAAGTCCAGATCGAATCCTGGCACTCCACAGCCTCCCCGCAGAGCAGCTGTTTTTGCGACTCCACAACCCAACCGTCCATCCGTGTCACCTCTGCCGCAAAGCTCGTTGCCCCGCCCGAAGTCGCGATACACACCCGTACCACCCAGCGACAGTGGCCTCGAGCTTGAACGACGAGTCAGTCTAAAACATTCCCCGGGTCGACTTGTAGTCACCAACGCTGTTATTGTTCCAAGCTCTTCGGAGAGCGACCATAGTACGAAGAGCCGAAATCGTCGCTCGCAGTGGATCCGCCCGCAGGACGCTCTTGTGGACTTACCTCCCGACATTCCTGTTGGCGCTCCCCCGACAGAGTCATCCATACGATCGTCTCGGGATCCTTCGGCGGCCTCCCGCGGACAATGGAAGACGACCGTCGGCTTGGGGCTGAACGTCAACGGCCTAGACTACGGGCGAGGAACCAAGCACGATGCCTCACGTGACGATGAGAGCGTGTACGACGACGAGCTATCCGATCACTCCCTTTTAGCGGAGGAACCAGTACTTGCGGCAGACTCGGGAGACGATGACGAGAGCGTTTACGATGATGAACCCTCTCCCCGCAGGATGCACTCACTTCGTTCTCATGTCGACGATCTCGAGCGCGAGCGGCGGCAGGAGGAAGCCATTCTTGGGCTTGTCGATGGACTGCATAGAGACTATCGCAGGGCGTCTGGCGCTGGTGCCAGGACTAGTCTGGCCCGAAGCGAGGGACCCGTTGACTCTAACATGGGTCTTGCGGTCTGCGATCCTCGCGACCTCCAGGACGAGGATGTGGTAAGCTCCCGCCCTTCGTCCCAGCGCCCAAACTCTCGAGTATCACAAGCAAGCCAGTACAGCCCTGCATCGCAGTGGGATCAGGAGTCTACCTACTCAGACGAAGGAATCGTGGATGGACACCATGCCTTGGATACAAGGTACGACAATTCGCAAGATCAGCGTCGCTCACCGCAACCACGTGAAGACGTCTACGCTGGAAGAACAACGGATCGGTCAGCATCCTCCCTCAGGCAAAGCCGCGTCTCATGGAAGAGACCGTCGTCAAGCCTCGGAATACGCGACTCCCACCGTGAAGATTTCCATGACGAAGCTCGACCTTTTCCAGCGACCCTGGGAGTAGGCTCACATCGCCGCTCTGTATCTCCTATGTCTGCTTCAATCCCTCCTCGTCCTCACTCTCCTTTGCCCGCGAGGGGGCCTTCTCAATCTGCATCCCCACCCCTTGACACTCCCTCGCCTACCCCCTCGCCTGCTCCTTCGCCTGCTTCGCGCTCTCGTTCTCGCACGCTCGACTCCCACTGGCATGACTTTCATAGTGCGTCTGGAATCAAGAAGCCTCAGCGTACTAGGGCGAAGTCCTTGTCTTCCCGGAGCGAACGCCCTGTCGAGACTCATCTTAGTCAAGGAGAGTCTTTGGCCGCTCCTGGTCGCAGCGACCGTGTGCCTTCCGGATCTCCCAGGGTTAACTCCCGTCAGGTGGAAGACCCTGGGGCACGGGAGCGTCTTGCCTTCGGCATCCCCGAGTCTCTTTCTTACCCTGGCAGCAACCTGACCCCCGACGAGCAAGACTCTATCAGGCCACCGTTATCTCGCATTGGTAGCGCGGAGTCCGCTCGGCCTAGGCTTCCTCGCGCGGACAGCGACCTGTCTGTCGCCGATAGTGCGTGGGAGGAACCGCGGCTTAGCAAGGAGTTCAGCAGCGGGGCGGCGGCCCTGTTCGAGACCCTGGCATCGTCTGCGGTCAACTCGCGGAGTGCAAGGCAGGAGACGCAACGACGACTTCAATATGGCGACGATCAAGACAAGACCCCTCAAGCTGAGCCGGCTTCCTGGATACCTCCGGCATCTAAGTCTTCGTCTCGATCTCAGTCTCGGTCTCGGTCTCAGTCTCAGTCTCAGTCTCAGTCTCAGTCTCAGTCTCGGGCTCGTTCTCGCTCCCGGTCTAGGTCGCCTTTGCCCCAATCCTCCAAGGGTGCTGCTTCGTATGACCACACTAGGCGACGCTCCTTCGACTCTGTCTCGGCTGCATCTTGTTCTAGTGCCGAGTCTATCTACGACGAGCCGCCCGGCCCGGCCCGCGGTCCTGCTGTTCAACGTTCAACAACTCCGCCTGTTCAACACGCTGAGGCCGAAAGTCCTGGATCTTGGCGACACAGCATGCCTCGCGACGTCTACCGGTCACTGAGCAAGCAATACGGGCCGACGGAGATGGAACGGCAAGAGCTCATCTACAGCCTCTTCAACTCGGAGAAGACGTTCGTTCTGTCCGCTCGCCATGTCATCCGGACCTACTTCCTGCCTTTGCGTGCTCGTGACTCTCGTACTTGGCTTCCTGGTCTTCCCGCGGATGTCGCTAGACTCTTCGACTGGCTCGAAGACATCGTCAATTTTCACGTCGCTGTGGTTCGTGCGCTTGCTGGAGTGATCGCGTTGTGGAAGACGGGTGCCATCGTCTCGCGGGTTGGTGGCACTCTGCGAGCGTTTGTGCCTCAGCTGGAGATTTATATGCCGTACCTCGTCAGGCTGGACAGCGTCCGAGAGACCCTCAGGTGGCATGCGGAGAAGGACCGTGGGGAACTGGGCGAATATCTTCGGATGAGGGAGCGCGACCGGGTGGAAGGCGAGTGGGCCTTGGACAAGCTCCTCGAAGAACCTGTTGCTAGACTCGCAAAGTATATCGATATCTATCAGGTGCGTCTGACACTCGTACCTGGTTGACACTTGCTCATCAGTGCGGCACACAGCGGCTCTGCGAGCTTACACCGAAGGAGCATCCCGACCACCTTGCGGCACTGTCGCTACTCTATGCCACTAGGATGGCCCTTCGGGTGATAGAAGAGGTCAAGGCTCGCGAGGAGGAGTACGACTTCATCAAGGACCTCGCCTCTCGTATCGATGGACTGTCTGACAACATCCCGCTGGCTCGGCGAGCTCGTCGTCTGCTCTGGTATGGCACGCTACTTCAGCCAGACGCTGCTTCGGATCGTCCGGCTATGCCTGCGTCGACAATACACGACACTCCCGTGAAGAAACCCACATTGCGCACCCCTCAGACTCCGGATGCAGGGACCCTGCGTTACCAGCAGCCAAATCAACGAATGTCTAGACTTGTCACCGCGGTCCGGAACTGGGATGCTCGTCGGACCCGTTCGGGTTCACTTTCTTCCTCTGCTTCGTCAACGCTCTCGGTCCGCACTTGCGACACGACCACGTCTTCCTCCAGTGCCTCCGTGCTGGCTACGCCCAAGTCCGATCGTTACGGTGGCTTCGTGCCAGGCTCTGCTACCAAGAAGGCCCTCAAGGCAGGGGGTGCGCGCGATCCTAGGGACGATACAGGATACCTCAAGGAGAGGAGTGCACCGACTCTGAACGTCATGGTCTTCACGGATGTCGTTGTCCTTGCTATACCTTGTGGCGATAACGCGCCGGACACAGAACAGAGGTGCCATCTCATGGAAACCACGGGATTATCTAGGATCCTTGCTGTCATGGAAGGAGGTGAGTGTACCCTTCTTTCGGGACGGACGTGCGGCTGAACTCTGCCTTGACAGAGAAGGGCACAGTCACTCTAGACCTCATCCCCATCGGCCCGGAGTACCTCGACAGCGGCCTTGTTGGCGAAGACACCTCGGTCATCTCTATCACCCTGGGCCTTCCACAAGAGGGCGATACTCACGAACAGCTCTTCGGCGCACTTCGCAAGTGTCAGCAACACACAGTCCGCTCGCTCTCATTCCCAGCGCCCCCTGGGAGCATGATGGAAGACCTCGAGATCGACACGCGGCAGTCCCTCGTCGGGATCCTCTCTTCTGGTCTACCGCTGCCAAAGAGTCCCTCTATCCAGTTCGATGAGGCTGCAAAGGGCCAGAGGCTGGACGCCGTGGACGGTGAACGCGAGGAGCGTGGATGGTGGACCCTGCGATTCCAGCAGGTTCTCAGGGAGTTGCAGCGGGAAGAGGTTTCGAGTTCGATGCTCGTCGCTAATACAGCCTCAGGCAAAGAGGCGCGATAGCTGGTGCATGTTTCGTTTTCGTGTTATTGCGTTGTTCGTGTTGTATCGATACTGGTGTTTGTGAAGATCTGTCCTACATCCAGTTGTGTCGTCGGATGTTATCGGCTGTCCGTTGTTCAGCGCTTTCGGATGCTGCAAGACGCGTCCCAGCCTGCCCTAAGCTGACGCGTTCCGTTGGGCTTATGCAGTGTAACACATTGGGGACATTCTTTCCCTCTTGGTGTCAGAGCATACGTAGATCATGCAGTCGATGGGACATTGTACCGACTCATGGGATACAGGGTACCGCGATGGACAGCCGGCCTAGAGGAGGCGGATAGTGCTCAACTTACGCTCACCGCGGTCTCGGAACGCTCAACTACATGGTTGTGCCCGGGTATGTTAGAGCTGACACACAGCTTGTATGCCACTGACAGGCAGAGACAGACGTAGAGACAACTACAGTACCCGGACATCTGCGTCAGCACGCTGCGGCGACCCTCCTCCGACTGCGGAGCACAGTCCCGGCACTCAATCGACGATTTTGACACTACGATGTACCGGAAGGTCATTCAGCGAGCCTACCCACTTTGTCCTCTACATAGCCGCAAACCTTCCTTTCACCATGAGTAATTTCGGTGCTTTTCACCGGGATTACTCGGCATTGGAAATCAGTACAAGTACGTTCATGATTCCTTCCACTGCACACCCAACAGCCTCCCGTACCTCCTATTCCCACTCACACTTTCTATCTCCAAGAATGTCTACTGTTACGGAGGCTCAGATCAACCTAAACACGTTCGGTTCGGAGGAGCGTGACCGGAAGGCTTACCCGCTCAGCGAGGAGTTGTATCCTCTCAACGCAGGCACTCCTCGAGAGCTCGCATTCTGGAAGTCCCAGACTGGGATACAGGACGAGGAGGGGCTCAAGAAGCATATCATCAAGGTTCAGGCTGAAGCTCACGCGGTACGCATTCTACTTTTCCGTCCCTCCAGGTGCGAGCTGAACGTGGTTCGCAGCTGTTCCCTTATGGCTGCATCGTCATCTTCGCATTCCTCTAGTGAGTAGACTTCGGATCATACGAGTGGGCTACCAGGAGTAGAGCTGACGACTGTGCAGTTTCCGCATTCCACGCATTCCCGGATATGATCAGCTTCTGAAGCTTGGAAGAGGGCGTCCGGACGCAATCTTGCTTGACGTAGGTTGCTGCTGTAAGTCACGGTCATGGCGTGCTGCCCTGCCCTTCCATACGGTTTCTCACAGCAAGAATGACAGTCGGAACCGACGCTCGCAAGGCCGCCTCAGACGGGTGGCCGGCGACCAACATTGTTGCTACCGACCTCCAACCCGGTAGGTGTCATCCATTCCTGTGTCTTCACCAGTCGCTGATGCGGCACACAACAGAATTCTGGGATCTAGGACACAAGCTGTTCTGTTCGAACAACGAGACTTTCCCAGCCACGTTCATCCCTGGAGACGTTCTAGATCCCACTCACCTTGAGGTAGCCCCCGTCAGCTACGATCCGGCGGAAGTCAAGACTTTGGCGCCAACACTCTCGTCCCTCTCCTCGCTGAACCCGCTTCGGGGACATGTATCCGCCATCCACGCAGGCGCGTTCCTCCACCTCTTCTCTGAGGAGCAACAGACACAGGTCATGCGCGCGTTCGCCAGCCTCCTGTCCCCAGAGCCCGGCTCGATGATCCTCGGGTCGCAAAGTGGCGCGCGGGAGAAGGGCACCCACGTAGTTGTTACTGGGCGGAACGGTGCGACCGTCTCCCAGTTTGCCCACTCTCCGGAGAGCTGGAAGGAACTTGTGGAGGGCCACATTTTCAAGAAGGGAACAGTCAAGGTCGAGGCGGTGCTCATTGAGGAGCAATTCAAGCGGCATCCGGGACACGGGCGGGCGGGCACGCAGCAGCCCGCGTATTACACGCTTGCGTGGTCTGTGACACGCCTATGAGGCCCAAACAGGCTCATCAGTTCTGTTGTAAGCTGGTACCCGCGTTGTTACTCAACTAGCAGTGCGGTTCGGGAAACGTACGAATATTTTCAGTTCAGACATTTAGATCACGTAGCTTGACGGTGGTTATCACCAAGGAAGAACATATCACATGCATTGAGGGATAAATGATCAAGATGCTAGCTTCAATATTCACAAAGTTCAGCAAGGTAAAAGCAAAAAAAGCAGACTGAGCAACTCGCCTAAGTATCAGGAAGACTTCGACGTCACGTCCTCCTCACGGAAGTCCCTGCCATGCCTACAGCCGTAGATCAGCATCCGCACGCTACCTCATGACCACGCTCACTCACTTTGCCTTCAAGTGGTAGACAATCGCATCTGCATTCCTCGAAAGGCACGATTGTGCAATCGTAGCCAGTTCGCTCGGGGTAGTGACATCGGCGGCGAGCGCACGACAGACCGCGCAGACAGGGTTAACGATCTTGTCTAAGTGTCTCTCGACTCGGGTACGCGTGGCAGCGTCCGCCGAAAAACGGTGCGAAGATGTGCTTGTGTCTGCATGCAACGGGAGACATTTGATGCAATCTTGCAGGCGATGGTCGTCGATCCAGGTCACTACCCTGCCTTTGAACACCATTAAACTGGATCGGCTTCGGATTACCATCATTGTCAGTTCTGGTAAATCACAGCGTTGCTCACTGAGTATTTTTGAATGCATAATTCATCTCTAGATGGACATGGAGATGTTTAACCTGCGGCGATCAGTCAATTCGTTTCCTCCAAGGTAAGTAGTAGGTACGTCGGAACAGGTGCTCACCAATTTCGCCCAAATCAACTCATCTGGGAGCTCCAGCGACGGGTCTCCGCACGCGCAGTACAGTCGCCCAGATTTGACGAGACTATCAAGGTGCGCAGCAGATGTCTGGGACCCAAAGCGAAGCACCGCCAGTATTTTCTGGACAGTTTGGTGGCCTTCCTCCCAGAACCGGACGTGTAGCTTCTTCCGAGGCCACCCTCCGTCGTCGAAGAAGTGTATGTCCGGATGGCGTTCATGCCAATGTACGTTCACCTTCGACCACGGAAGAGCGCGTTCACCACATGAGGTGCATGAGAAGAACACACTGGCCCGCTCGAGCATGTCACCAGGACACTCCTGCTTCTGCTGGTTGCCCCGCCGCTTGGGTACTGTTGCTGGCAGAAGAGCTTTGGCGACTTGCTTGGGTACCAGTGCTGCTAGAGACTGCTGCACCTCTTCCTTGTATTTCTTTAGGTGCCCCAAAATTTCATCCGTGGAACCAAACGGGAAAATGCTATCAATGGATCGGCGCGCATTATTGATATCTCCGGCGGCTAGTGAAGCCCATAAACGAGCGCCGTCGTACGTGTCGGGAAGCATGTCACGTTCGAAGTCGCCAATATCGTGGGAGGCGAAGAGGCGTTCATACCAGTACTCGATTTCCACGTAGCGGGCCTTGACGCGTACGTAGAACGCGACCTCTTCTCTTGACTCGTGACTATGGTTCTCTGCATCGAGTTGTTCGAGCGGCTTCATGGTCAGTGACACTACGGATCATTGTCAGTGAACAATAATAGCAAATACCAACTAATGAGAGCATACTCCACTCAGGGGCGAGGCTGACAGAACCGTCCGGAACATTGCCATACCGTTGATACCGCTCCTGCCGGTCGTCCTCATCGTCGTCTAGTGGGTCCCACGGTATTGGTGGAATGAGGTACTTCTTGAATTTAGTGAGTGATTGAGCCTCTCTGCTATCGTCAGAATCCTTCGCAAAGTCTTTTGGCAGGTGTTCGGCTCACCGAAGGTATGCACGCAACGCGAGCTCTTTGCCATCTCTCTTGCAACATACTCCCATGCACTTACAAGGACTGCATGCTGGTACAGTACCATGTCATGAGCATAAGGGAATATTGGATAGATGCGCGGCTCACAATTTTTCGTTGCAGTACTTCTTCCACCCGTATTCGCAGCATTGTCTTCATTGCCAGTACATCGTCCAGAGATGGCGTAGGCCATAGGCATTGAACTACCGCGCTGATCTCGGGTTTGAAGAAGCGATCTTGCGCTATGATGTACAACGGGTTGAGTCTGCTGTAGGCGAACGTATCTGCAACGGGGATGAGCTTAAGCTGAGCACGTGTATAGGAGAGGACTTACAACCCGGCTCTTCTGCCGGTGAAAGCATAAGGACGACGTCACGTACCGCATCTGGGACGTCTTTCAACAGTTCTGGGATATCTGAGACGCTGTACAACGGTCAGTCCTGAAGCACAGATAGCATGGCAAGAACTCACTTCACGTCGTAACACTTATCACAAAGTCTGAGTCTAAGTGCATAGTCCACAGCGTACGCATCTCCACAGCCGCATGCCTGCCCATACGTCAATCGAAGAAATTATGCAGCTCCGATGATAAGCGCCTCACAAAGCAATGCTGGCCGAAAACTAGGGCCGTGTATAGCGGCTCGCTGAGATCTTCCGGACGGGGCGGCAGGTCCGGGACGCGACGGAGGACGACCTGCCAGATGGAGCGATGCCGCCGTGACATGAGTGTGCCTCGAGCAACTGTTGAAGTCCAAGAGTAGTGCAAGAGGTCTAACGGGTGCGTCAGATGAGAAGCGATCTGCACGACTATGCATCAGCTACGGACAGTGTTGATTAGCACAATATCTACCTCTAGGAGTATGTCTGTCGGTATATGCCATAGGGGACTTTCTTTTGATGTGCGCGTGTTGAAGTAGTGATGTAGACGTGTTTGCCTTCCCTTCGGTTGTCTACTAGTGGCGGGCACGGGCTTCGCTGGCGAAAAGGCTTGGGGACGAATGAATGGACATGGGTGCACGTGAGCACGTTATACTACATACCTTTGCGAAGATCCTCTGTAGTTCGTCTGTGCTGGTTGTCATGATTGGCAGCTGCGAATTCTACTAGGCTACGCCGGGTACCACCGGTCAGCCTGACTGTGGCCTACGGGATACCGAGTGGAGCTTACCGTGCAAGTCGTTGCTCAATCTGCTCTTCATATCGCGTTTGTCTCTCTTCTACAGTCTTCACCATTATGCGTCGAGTGGTTACGGAGTCAGAAACGTGGAACAGGACGGGTTTTATGGAGCAACGTCACGACTTGAGCTGCCACCGTAGACTTCACCAGTCAAATAGTAATTCGACTGGCAATATTTAATAATCACGTACCTCTATCTCTGGCGCAGTGCGGCGCGGAAACTTTGGAGGAACGATACCACGGCGAAACCAACTCCCAGTCGAGCTCCAGGCGAGCGGGGACCACACGATAAGCGCTTGTCGCGGTTCTTTAGGGCAGGCCTTTACGCGACGCGGGTGAGGCAGCAGTATCACGACTCGGAAAGCTTATCCATAACCCGGGGGCCACGCATACTGATTCAAATCGCTTCTACTGGTATGTACTCATATGAAACCAGCCTTCTTCCACGCCTCTACCCATCTCTGAGCACGCTCTGCATCCAACGCTGGCAAGTCAGCCAGCGCGGGTGAAGCTGCTTGGGCTTTAGTAGTGTCCAGATACACGAGACCCATGGGCTCCCTGTCTCGCGACATGGTTCGTCCTTGGGATTCATAAAAGGGCAGGAGCCGGAGGGCGGGATTGAGCTTCATCGCTTCGACCTCAGCAGCAGACCCATGTTCGACACTGGTCTTCAAGGCAGCGAGCCACTGCTCGTAAGGAACCAAGGGAACCCCAAGGGACTTCGCGATCGGAGCCATGATGTCGTGCCAGGGAGTTGGCCGAGGATGGACGAGGTGGAGGAACCGCTCCCGAGAACGTGGCATCTCAGCGAAGGCCTTCGCCGCTTCGTATGCGGGGAACCAGGTCACTGTCTATCGGGATTATTCGCATCAACAGCGTGAATTGAACGATCAAGTAAGTACCTACTCCTTCAAGGTCAGGAAGGCACTTCTGGAAGAGCGCAGACTTGACAAGGGCAGGGAACCATTCACGCTCGTTCCAGTATCCCAGCCTATCCCCTGCAACCTGGCCCAGGCGCATGACGATGGTGTGCAATCCCCTCTCCTTTGAAGCATTTTGCAAGATGTGCTCTGCGACCCACTTCGCTTCTGAATACCCTATCCCATATGGCGACTCGGGATCATGTATTGGTACCTCGGGGACAGGCGCGGGCAACTTGCAGTCTAAGACACCCGTTTCAGTATGCGGTCATATGGTCGTTGACGACAGAGAACGCACTGGTAAAGATGCCTACAGAGCTCACGAAGATGATAGTTGGTGGGACCGTGTATGGTGAGCCTAGAGCGAGGTCTACCAGGTTTCGGGTGCCTTGGATGTCTACATCGAAAGATGAGATAGACAAGTTGAAGTCCACCTTCCACGCTAGTCCAAGCCCCAGTGATTAGCCGTATGTCATTTACGAAGGGATAGTGTCCCTCACCGTTATGCATGATATGCGTCACCGAATGCTGGATCTACATACTCAGACGATTTCAATGTGTATAGATCATATGGACGTGCATGGTACTGACCTCAGAGAGCAGCGAGGGCTCTAGTGCGAATCCGGGCTCGTGCAAGACCGCTTCCACCATCCTGAACTTCGGCGAGTGCAACAGCGTCTCATCCAACCCTCTTGCCCTAAACTGTGCTCGCTGGCGCTCCATCGCCCGCGCATTCTTCCGGTTGAACGCATACACCTTACCTACGCTGTCGTCTCTCAATAGGTGTTCCAGCGTATCGCATCCAAACCCTCCGGTTGTCCCCGTGATGAGGACCACATCCTTGCCCTCCGGACGATCGGACAGCTTTTGCGGACGAGCAGGGAAGTTCGCCGAGTGCTTCTCGACATACGTCCATAGATCCGCTGGGGTGTGGGAGCGATGTATGGTGTGGCCGTCGATCGAGCCTACACGAAGCGCAGCAAGGGCCGCGTGAGCGAGAGACGCAATCGTGGGATGCGCGAACACTAGGTTCATGGGAAGTCGCTTTGCCGCGTCCTTGTCCGTTTCCCGGATGGCACGCAAAAGGGTGTTCCGTATGTACGTGGCCTGGAGACTACGAGAAGTTCAGCTGAGGCTTGGGACAACAAAGAAGTCGAAGATTACCTGTCTCCTCCATTACGGAAGATGTCTTCATCATCCGAGAGAGAACGGTGCAGGGTGCTCTGTACAACGGTCCGGACAAACTCGAGCGTGGTGGACTCGTCCCACTGTGCAGGGGGTGCGAAGTCGCTCTGAGTACTCTCTTCGACTTCCTTGTAGAGTGCCTCGATTTCGTCGTGATATTCCTGCAGGATGATGTTTCTTCGGGGAAGCCCTTTGACTGTGAACTGGAAGGGTTTGGATGGAGACGTGACAATGATCATCTGGTACAAGTGTTAGAGGAAGCCCATTCTACATCTGCCGATCCTGACCTCCTTGAATATGCGCGAGTGCTGTGGTGCATACTCGTTCACACGTTCGATGGTAGGCCTGTCTCCTATTCAATCGGCACTCGTCTCGAGAATGTGAGGGAATGGTTACACACCATATCTTGTTCCTATAGGCCTCCAGCTTTGTAAGATCCTTTGGGTCGAAGACGTAATCCTCCGTAGGTTCAATGAGGACCCCATTTTGGAACTTTCCCCTGCCAAACATCACCGAGCACTTCACGTGGGGGTCTCCGTTGATTATCTTCTCTGCAACATGTCACACCGTCAGGTCGTCAACGCGAGCGATGAACTGAGGGAACCCTAACCCAGAGGGACCGGATTTGTCTAGAGAAATAGTTGTTACACACGACATTCTATTATACATTGAGCGACTATCGTACCTTCTCGCCATTGGACAGGATGATCTGTTCATCGGCACGCCCAACGATCTTCCATAGACCGGACTTGGTCGAATGAGGGATGACAAGGTCGCTGGTTGCATATGCGTCCCGATCCCCGATCTTCGTGTTGGGCTTTGGCAGCGGAAGGTCGCGTGGGGACTGTCGTACACTATCATGTTAGTCCAGAGGATCACGGCATTGGTAGTAATCAGGGACTTGCCAGTACGACCACTTCGTACGTCCCGTCATCTACCGGACGGAAGACGCACTCGATGCTGACTGTCACGGTCCAGTACTCCCAGTCCATCCCAGGATTCGCTACGACAGAAGGGTCAGTTCTACCCAACAGGAATGTGACAAGTCGTAGCAGCTCACGTCGAGCGAAGGTATTGATCAGACCGACCTCGGTGCTGCAAGACAGATGTCAGTACCTTGCAATGTGTAATGAGAGCTACTGACGCCCCGTATACGGTGTAGAGCGACACGCCCTGGCTCGCCAGAGAGTTGCCCACTTCGGTGTTCAACGCCGCACCGCCGAAGAGCTGCAACCCTACTAAGAGCTCATTCAACTCAGTGTGAGAGTTGAGCGTACCACTCCGCGCATTCTCTTCATCAGGGACACTTTCTCCGGGTCGCGTGCCCATTCCTAGACACACAGGGTAAGCGGTACTCGGACAGAGTTTCGCAGTGCAAAAGACAACGTACCTCTATGAACGACGGAACACACCAGGAGAAATCGGCTCCTGACGCGACGAGGCCTTCCCACACGGCATCAGGCGTAGGTACCTTGGGGGGCGAGGCGGGCTTGAAGGCCGCTATGATGAAGCCCATGAAGCCCTGAACATCGTCAGACTGGAGTACTGTCATCCTGATCTAGACGTTAAACTCACAGACGATGCGAACATGAACATCCCCAGCCCATGGAACATCGGTGTTCCCTGGCAGCCCATCAGCGCACCCTTCACATCGACGCCGCATCGTACTATAGCGAGGACAATCAGCTATTGAAGACCAAGGTAAGGTCAAGGTCAGGACATACGTGGCTCTTGTCCCCACGAGAACAGCTTCTTGTGCGACCAAGGTATGGGCTTGGGGTGACCGGTAGAGCCTGAATCCTCCATTTCAGTCCTTTGAAAATCACAGCGGTAGGCTTCTCAGCTCACCGGAAGAATGGAGGATGATGCCATGCGCATAGACGTCGAACTTCTGTGGTATCTCAACATCGACAGCGAAAGGACTCGTCGGATCCAGCGTCTCGGGGAAGATGTCTTCGAACACGGGGGCAGGGTGGTCGGAGATGTGCACACCTGACGCATCGAGGGTCTTCAGGGCCTCCTCGCCGACTTGGCGCATGAAGGGGTCCGACGAGGTGAGTACGTGCGCCGTCCCCGTGCGCTGGAACATATCAACAAGGGCGGCGGGAGTGTTCCTTGTCGAGACTAGGAAGAGCGTGCATCCGGCCCTCATGACTCCAAGTGCGGTACAAAAGTATGTGATCGTGTCTGTCCACCTGCCAATCAATATGCGACACGCTCCTCGGATTTGAAGTATATGAACTTACCTGTGTTGGCGAACAATGCGACGACAGGCTGATTCGAGCTCGCCTCGCTACCACCCGTCCCGGCGATGGAAGCCACATATCGTGCAACACGGTCTATAGCGCGATAGGCGGTAGAGTGGGTGATATACTCAAGCTTATCTCCATCTTGGTAGATGAACAGAGGGTAATCGGGGTTCGCCTTCGCGTGCCATTCGTATAGCTGTGCGACAGTTATATCTGTGCGTTCCCGGAGTTCTTCTGGAGAGTGGAAGTCCGTCTTGACGTGCGCCGGAAGCCCTGCGTGGTCTAGCGGCATGTTGAGGTCTATGCAGAGAATCCAATCTTGTTTATGTCTTAGTGCCTGGCAACGGAGGAAGAGGGTAGAGTGTAAGGGCGGAGATAAGGTCTGACTTGACCTCGTCGATACTCGCAGTCGTTTGTTATATGGTAGACGTGTAGAACGTGGCGCTGCGTGCGGATGTTCCCACCGGATCAATTACAGCAGAAGGTACAATGTGGTGAGATAGACCTGCCGTGGGTTACGATCTCAGCGTTAGTCACCGGGCATCCTGAAGAGCGACCCGTGCTCACTAGACACTTCTGGAACGAGACGCAGATCATTGCGTACGCCAGGCATATGTCATGCAATGAATACCTCCAGATGTGAAGCAGAGACTCAATAATGCTTCTGCGTCGGGATATCATTTAGCAGTGCGAAGCTTACATCCGGTTGTTAGCTGCGCAGCGTCGCTGCCGTGGTAATGGCTCGACATCTAGCCATCGTGGCATAGCCATTGAGGTCATGTGGGGTGCGAATCGACCTGACAGCATTATCGAAGCTATCGTTCGCACGCGTTGTATTCTGGAGTTGTACGCTGGAACCCACGGATGTCAGGGCTGGGTTCCAAGCATCGAGCAGAGACATGGGCGCACCAGTTATCATAATGGTCTTCCATACTTATTACTTCTGTCCCGGCAAGATCGTATCTGCGAATGAGCTCGACGATGTATGTGCAGAGAGGAACGTAACACTCACCCGCACACGCACCCTTTGCCTATATCGACGTTCACGAAGCATAACCAGCTCGCACGGGTCGACGATCGTGAAAAATATCGATACAAAGGACTTTACAACCCATTGCCAAATTCATGGATATCATGATCGTACAGTCCTCTCCCTCGTGCTATGAGGAGCTAGCTGGTGGGGCCTCTCCATCCCCGCCAGACAACGCGACCTGCGACTGCGAACGCGCACGCGAAGGCGCCTCGAGCACCTCGCCCAAACCCTCCGCACATACCTCAGCTTCACCGAACTCCATGTATGGCAGCCCAGGCTCTGCATCATTTCCCGCACTCCTCGCCCGGAGGTCGGAGAAGGGCATACTGATCAGGACGGCGACGCGGACCGATTCCGGAGGCGGCTCGGGGGTCAGTGGTGGCTTCAGTGTCGAGGAGACGGACACACGAAGCAGCTCTGCAGACCGCGACTGGCGTTCGTTTTGGGATGAGGGCCGGGACTGGACTGTCTCTGGAGCAACAGTGGGTAGTAACGGCTCGCGACGGCCCCTGCGGAACCATCGCAGCCACCGGAAGCGCCGCTGCGGCTGGGGAGTCGGTGCAGGTGTTGGAGGAATTGGGGTGACCGGCCGTTCTGGTGGGTTTAGCCACCGACATGATACAGGCTGAGAGGATGCGGCAAGCCTTCCATGAGCGCTACTGGAAGTGGTAGCGATAGGGAGAGCAACGTACCGCCATTTTGTCCCAGTCCACGAGTATATCGCTTCCTACCGTTTCCCGCTGCTTCTCTTTCTCCGACGAGAACTCTGTTTCCTCGAGCTTCGCGGCTTCTTCCACTCCTATGTGCATCTCGAACATCTTCGGTCGCTCCACGACCGGCGGTTTATTTGGATCCACATATGTCCCGTTCGCGATGGCTTCCGCAATAAGAGCGCGCTGTCGCCGTCGGAGTGCATATGATCGGCAGACGATGGTGGCTGATACGAGGATGAGGATGATCAAGGTAGCTGCAGCAGGAATAACTTCAGCAAGTGTCGTGAGCAGACTTTTAGACGGCATGGTCATGGGCATGGACGTGGTCGTCGAGTTGGACATTAAGGTTCATTTGCTAGCTCTAACTCTAGTTGTCGTACGCGCGAACGTTAACGAGCTCGTGAAGGTCGGGATGGAGATGGCGGGAGTGCGGCAATCGGGCCAAGCGCGGAGACCGGACGCATGGGATCGAGAGGAGAAGGGGAGGAAAAATGAGGAGAAAACGGGGGCAGTATGTATAGCGGCGTGTCGGCGTCGTTGAGCTTCGATGAGCGCAGTGCGAGCAACCCTCGCGGCGAGCTCGAGCGGCCGCAAGCAGCCCAGGCTGGCTGTACGACATCCTCGGTCGCCCAACCTTCACCACCTGATTCGTCCGGTGGTTCCCTGCCAAACCCCGCGGTCGTCCATGTCCACAAACCATGCCGGAGTAACAGCTCGACAGGGAAAGGCAACTCACCGAGGAAGGTGTACACTGCGGACAGCAAAACAATCGTCTCTCAGCAACGGCTCCGCGATCACTCGAGCGCAGACAGCAGTCAAGGGAACTAAACGCACAGTAAAGGGAGGCTGATGACGTCAGCTCCGGTCCAGAGCCGGGAGGAAAGTTGTTCTGGTTGCCTCCAGTGGGCGCAGGGCGCGAAGGCGAGAAGCTGAACTGCCCAGTTGGGGGCGACGGCGCAGACGGCGCAGACGACGAGCCAGGGAGCGAGGACATCGTCAAGGACATCGCAGCCGAGGAGAACAGCCAAGCCCGTTAGGTCCGGAGGGCACCAGGGAGACGGGGGTGGGGAAGGGAAACCAGAATGGACGTTCAGCGCTGAAATGCGAAATGCGGGAGCCGCGAGTTGGCCACTCGCGCTAAGTTGAGACACGGCGCGGCCGATGGACGTTGCGAGGCTCGTGGTCCTGTGCCCGCGGTGATGGAGACTATGGGACTCGGTCGCCGTTTATAGTGCCGCAGCACTGGGAGGTAAGTGCGGCAAAGGGGCCCTGGCAGCGTCGCGATGCTTTCGATCAGGAGGGTGAGAGGATTGAGACGACTGCGGAAGCTTCTCGAGGGCGAATCCGAGGTGGAGGTTTGTAGGTGAGAGAGAACTCACACTGGCTGGTTGCGACTGCCTGCGCAGACGGCGGACGTGAGAAGGGCATGCCAGAATAAAACGCGAGAGAGGGCAGCCTGAATGGAGCAGTCAGCAGCTTCGGGGAAGGCCTTCTAGGTGCGATTCTCAGGGAAACAGTCGGCAAAGGGTCCGATGTTCGTGTGTTCGGGCGACGACATACAGTTTGAAAGTCCAAATGGGCCTACTTCTGATGCGAGTCTACGAGACAGTAAGTGAAAACCTGCGCTGGGTCACGGAGGTCCCCTCAGGGCCCCTCTGAGAAGCTCTCGCACACCTCGCAGCAACATGATGGACAGCGATGTCACTTGTCATCCACGCACCTCGCAGATGAAGTCTTGCATGGTTTCGGGCCGTGTCAATACGTTCAGTGCTCGAAGATGTCAAACGTCCACGTCTGGAGGCTTCTCAGAAACCGGGCAGATTGTCGAAACAATCCCGGAGACTCGGAGAGTATGATGGAGGAAAAGCAAAACGCAGTTCGGTTTTGGCGCCCAGAGTCATCGACATATTCAATGCGCCGATGGCCCGATGACGATGAGCTCAACCAAGTAGCAACAAGGACATGTTCACCCAACGTATATGTGCCAAAGGCATGATGATACAGGTACTCCGTATCCGAGATCGGAGACTGACGCGTAGAATACAGGTTCAGGATATCTATTGACAGGCAAGCGGCGACAACAAGGGGCAACAAATTATGCGTAGAAAGTCCCAATGATGAGAAGAAGAAAAGGCGTACTTTTGGCTCGGCAGCCGTCCGACTCTACTGGTAGATGAAGTTGTACCTAGTGAGATGTAAGTAAGAGAGCCCTGAGCAAATCAGTGCAAAGTGCACAAAACTGACCTAGAGAGGAGGTGCGGGATCGCCGACAGTTGAGGACCATAGCTGAGGTAAGGTCGTCAGCATGAATGACCAAAATGCGCATACATGCATCCGAACGTACCGGGCGGCGTTGTCGTAGAGCTCGAAAAGCGGGATAGCGAGCAGTTTCATGTTCTTGGGCACCGCAAGGACCTCTGATGGCGAGCAACGCTCATTAGCACATGGCCCAGGTTCGCACCAGTTTGACTTACTCCTCTCCGGCATCTGGACTAGGAAAAGCTTCTTGCACTCTTTCGGCTTCGTGATATGGGCAGGAATGAAGGGGTACTGCGCACGTCACCCACATCTTCGCGTGAGAGGCTGGTACGGCAAGATTAACGAGATGACACGCACCATGAAGGTCTCGAAGTTCGGCCGCCACCACTGCGCAAGGCAATCCCCAATCTCCCACTCGTTGTCCACCCCGTGCGACGAGTTGAACTGCCGCGAGTCCGTCGGTGGCGCGAGACGCTCATCCAAACGCTTCTTCAATCCCTCGATCTCATCCTCGCCAGGCTTCAGGTAGTCTCCAGGTCTGCAACATAACGCGTTAGAACGCGTCGTGACAGAAGCTTGGGGAAGGTATTGTGAAGTTGAGGATGAACGTACAGCTTGAAGAACGCGTTGGCGATTTGGAGCATGAGTATATGCGGGTGACCATGGTCATGCACAACGAGAATGCCTTCCACCGTCCTCCTCATGCCAAAGTCTTCATAGTTGTTCTGGAGCCTCTGAAGGCGTGCAGACACCGATGGGTCCTCTTCAGGCTGCGCCTCCTTCGTGCTATTGACGGTTCAGTATGGCTGTTCATTAGCAGCATCCGCCGGCGTACCTGAAGGTGAAGTTGGACAACGGGTAACTGGGGAATATGTCAGTCGTTATGCATGTTTCAAGTGTCATTAACGTACAGTGCAATTGTGTTGGACATGGTCGCGAAGCTCGGTGGTCGTAATGGGGGTCGTGGTCGTTGTGCGCGATGAGCTCGACTTGCCTTCTTCCCGTTGAGCTCGGAGCGTGACCACGTGTGACGTAGTGTGACCCGGGGTGTCACACGAAATTTCTGAGGCAAGTGCAGCGCTCGGCCTCGAGCTCGTTGCGTCCGACGGCGACCATGGCCTCGTCTTCGTCCTCCAGCCTCTCGCCTGCTTCATTCAACGACTACAACACTCAGCTTCAGGGATGTGCGTTGAAGGCGACACGCGCGGCCGTCTCACTCCCTGCAGACATCCCGTTTCATCGTTCTGTTCACCCGGACTTCGCGAAGGAGGTCGACCAAACTTCCGCAAGGGTGCTATCGCTCACGAACAAACTATTACACTTGTCTTCGACCGTCAATGCATCCGCGAGCTCAAGAGGGAAGGGGAAGGCGCGGTTGGAGGCTCAGGACGATGTAGTGGACAACTTCCATTCGCTTATAGTGGACGCTATGGACACTTTACTTGAACGTGCTGTGAGTACATTCAACAAATTTATACTGAAGACGGTCCCAATTCTGCCTCAGGACATCGGACTGGATGAGTTCCTTGGTAACTTCAAGGCACCCGCCATCGCCGTGAAACCAGCACCGCTCACCACAACGCAGAAGGTATGTCGGTTTGCGACCGTGCTATGTCTCGACTCCTCAACTTGGCAGCAGAAGAAGAGCAACGTACCACAAGGTCGTCTGGACCCCGCGCTGCAACACGCATCGCATCTTGCGAAACCTCAAATATCCTTCAAGCGCAAAGTGGACAACAGCAATCATATTGCCTGGGTCCCTACGCTGCGCCATAAGTATAACGCGCAAGTACCACTTGGATATAACTTCACGGAGGGCGACGGAGAAGAAGCATCTACTTCGTGAGTCTCGCCCCGCATTCGTTTGCATTCCTAACATCTTCGCAGTCTGCATCCCTACCACTACGAGATCAAGCACCTTACCTACCCTGCACGGATGTTCGCATCGTCGCCGCCTATACCACCCAAGTCGTTTGAGGAGACGCCATTTACTTGGGTTTCGACTTCAGAAGAATTCGCTACCATGCTCGACAAGCTTCGTGATGCGAAGGAGATCGCGGTTGACTTGGAGTACCACAACTACCGCAGTTTCGGCGGCTTCGTATGTCTCATGCAGATAAGCACCCGTGAAGAAGACTTTGTGGTCGATACGCTCGCACTCCGGGAGGAGCTGGAAGAGCTCAACGAGGTCTTCACGAACCCTAACATCGTCAAGGTACGTGTTCTTTCATGTTGACTGGTCTCGAAGATGCTCAGATCTCATAGGTCTTCCATGGGGCGGAGAGCGATATCGTCTGGTTACAGCAAGACTTTAACCTCTACGTTGTCAATTTGTTCGATACCTACCATGCCTCTAAAGTGCTAGGTATGTTGTTGTACCGTATGTTCGACCTTTACTTCATGCCAGACAATAGACTTCCCCAGGCATGGCCTCGCAACGCTGCTTGAGATGTATTGCGACTTCACTGCCGACAAGCGCTACCAGCTAGCCGACTGGCGTATACGGTGAGTTGAATCCATGTCTGCATGATATCTTCCGCTCATAAATGGCGCTCTCAGGCCCTTACCGGAAGAGATGCTGCAGTACGCCCGCTCGGATACCCACTTCCTCCTCTTCATCTATGACAACTTGCGCAACGCACTCCTCGACCGGGCACAATCTAGAGCGCAGTCGCGTGCTCAGAGCCCGTCTTCGTCCTCCACTCCCCCTCCCGATCTATCAATACCGCCTGCGCACCTGCTTGTCCGTGAGGTTCTCTCTCGATCAGAAGAGACTGCCCTGCGGATTTACGAGAAGGAGCGGTATGACGCCGAAAGTGGCTCGGGCCCCGGCGGCTGGGACACGCTCGCACGGAAGTGGAACAAGAGCATCCTGATGGCGAGCTCAAGTGTACCTGACGCAGGCAGTGCGGCCAGTGCGCAGCGCGCAGTTTACCTCGCCGTTCATGCGTGGCGCGACCGCATCGCTCGTGAGGAGGATGAGAGCTCTAGGCGAGTGATGATACGTACGCTCTCCCCCCGTCTGTAATGCTGACTACTCTTTGCAAATAGATATGTCCTTCCTAACCACTACCTCTTCTCGCTTGCGGAGCGCACACCCGCTGACATGGCTGCGTTGCTCTCCGTGTTCCATCCTGTGCCACCTGTCATCCGACGCCGCGCCAAGGAGTTGCTCGACACGATACGTGATGCAGTGAAGGAGGCATTGGGTGCACCTACCGCGAGCTCCAATGCTCCTGATGCTCAGGTTGAGGAGGCGCCAGCCGCTATGGAAGTCGATGTGACGGAATCAGTCGAAGAGGTTGTGGGCGCAGCGTCCACACAAACTTCGCAATCTCTTTGGGCCACTGGTGAGAGATCTCGCAGTCGGGTGTGATATGTCACGACTAACTCCACTCTCAGTGTCCTCTATAACTGCGACCAAGTCCGCCCTCTTCGGCCCAACCCTGCACAGTAATACCACTAGCGTGCTCCCCATAGCACAGCAGAGTGCCCTCCTTGGCACCGGTTCCAGTACGGCGCAGGTGAGTGGCACTCGTTGGGTTCTGTCATCGTGGTTGATGTCTGACTGGCACGGGTGTAAGCAGGATCTTGCGCGAAGTCTAGCTCTCAATAGGGCACGTTTCCTTGAAGCTGCCACTCGCATTCATAGCAAGCTCGTCATCGCACCAAGCGTACCATCGATTCTCGCCCGGCCAAACCCCAACGCTGCCTCAGCCGCAGCAGCGGCCAGCGTGGAGGATGACCCGACTGTGCTCAAGAACGAGGGCCAAGCCGAGATTCCGTTCATCCCGGCCTCGCAGCGGACAGCAGTGCCTATCGTGGACGACACGATCGTCGTAGTTGGTCAGCCAAAGAAGAAGAAACGCAAGCGCGTCGCAGAGAAAGACAAGGCCGACACTGTGGCGGACACCCCTAGTCCGAAGCAGGAAGCGGAGGCGGAGGCGGAGGCGAAGGCGGAGGCGTTCGACTATGCTTCTGTCTCCAACATCTTGGACGATGGGTCCGATCATGAAGTGGACGCTCGTAGTGCAAGGAAGAAGCCAAAACATGCCAAAGGTGGGTTGTGGCCGCTTGAAGTGCGGAGGGGATATGCTGACGATCTTGGTATAGGCTCGAACGCGGCGTTCTATGGCAATTTCCCGGCGCCGCCGAAGGCGCACAGCCAGCCGAAGAGCGGGAACCAGTCTCGGACATTCCGTTAACTTGTATGTGCGTAGGCATCTGTATTGTGACGAGCTATGCTATGACTGCCCTCGCCGCAGT
This sequence comes from Lentinus tigrinus ALCF2SS1-7, assembly GCF_003813185.1. Lineage (NCBI taxonomy): Eukaryota > Fungi > Basidiomycota > Agaricomycetes > Polyporales > Polyporaceae > Lentinus > Lentinus tigrinus. The sequence continues at coordinate 397,098 of NW_027137929.1, forward strand.
GAGCAACATTGCCCCTTCAGAGTTCTCTCTCTCGCTTCTGCAGAGTTCGGGCACCCTAATCGTCTTAAGTGGCGAACACAGACAACCAATTGGCGGCGCGACCGATGCATCGCTCTTCAGGAAGCTGAGCAACACACACAATCACTCCGCCGCGGCTCGGTCCATGCCAATCTTCTTTCGTCGGACCACTGGTGGAAGCGCGGTGGGAACAAGCAACCTTTCTTGAGATAGTCCCAGTCCCATGACTCTCGACCGCCCTAAATCTGCTGACACCGAGTGGGAGCCAACCTTACACGCCAGCAGCGCTGCAACCGATGCGTCCGATAAATCGTAAAATATGTGTAAGCTGCTTGCACATAAGGGGATGAACGTTGTTACCGCGGATATATGCGACCATGTTTAGGTGCCCGAACCCAGTGTGCCCTTCCTGCACGACCCCCTCCCACCTGATCGATATCCCTCGTCCGACCAAGCATGGATGTCATTGCAGGCTTTTCTGACACCGCTATCCATGTTGTTATCGACCCAAGTGAGTGGCTAGTTATCGGACTTCGGAGAGATGGTTGTGCTCCATCCATCATTCGGAGGCTTTCTCCGTGGGTGTATGGGATGGCGGGTGTGATGACGACTAAACATCGACATTCCGGCGAGGACGATGATGGATGTGTTCGGCTCTACAGATGTACGAGCTGACCACCTGTTTTGTCGACCACAGCTCGCGATGCATTCATGAAGAAGCTGGAGACGCGGCGCTCGCAAATCGAGAGTTGGCCCAGTCGCACCTTCCGCTATGGCAGTACCGATAGGCACCAGGTATGAAGCCCCTCAATGCTTCAGAACTACTGCACGCTGCTGATACACACATACAGCTTGACGTGTACTACCCAGACGCTGCGAAGGTGTCTGGTAACTCGGTCCCCGTGCTCTTCTTCGAGTACGGCGGTGGCTTCATCTCCGGCGACCGCAAGATCGACAAACCCTACGACCTCGCCTACGCCAATGTCGGCGTATTCTTCGCTCAACGAGGGTGAGGTCCCCATTTCTCTCAGCTCTCAGAAGATACATAGTCTTAGAACGGCAACTCATCGTCTCCATCGCAGCGTCATGACCGTCATTGCGGACTACCGCCTCGCACCCGCCGCAAAGTTCCCCGACCCACCCGCCGACATCCGCGATGCAATCGCCTGGTTCATCGCCAACACCTCCACAGTTTCATCCGGCAAGCTCTCCGAGACGGTCGACCTCAGCAAGATCTTCGTCATGGGGCACTCCGCGGGGGCGAACCACGTCATGTCGCTCTATCTCTCACCGTCGGTCCTTCCGCTCGACTCACCCGTCCGCGCCGCGACACGGGGGCTCATCCCCAAAGGCGGTGCGTTCAAGTTTGCGTTTGGGGGCCCCCCGGTCCTTCCCCCGGGGCTCCTCGAGGGATACTACGGCAGCGAGGAGGCGGCGCTAGCCAATATGCCGTTGACGCTGCTCGAGAACGCGCCGGAGGAGCTGATTGCTGGGCTGCCGGAGGTGTTCGTGCTGGCGAGCGAGAACGAGCCGGAGTTCATCAAGGCGGGCGTTGATGAGTTCGTGAAGAAGCTGGAGGCGCGTAGGGGACGCGTGGTCAAGTATGAGATCATGAAGGGGCATAACCATATCAGCCCGCACTGGGCGTTGCTCTCCGGGGAGGGCGAAGATTGGGCAGACGCGGTGGCGGAATGGGTCAAGTCTAGCGTGTAGGATACATTGAGAACAGCTCGGTGACGTTATGTTACTCATGAGGCTTTGGAAAAGTTGTACAATATTATCAGAAATGGTAACCTCAGGCTGAACGGCTGCGAAGATCAAGTGAAACTGACCGATGATTACGCCGATGACGACCCAGCGATTTGGAGCTCATGACCCTCCGTCCCGTCTCCTTCCTCTCTGTTTGAATGCGAGCCAACGAGCCACTCATCTCCATCCTGTTGCATTGACGGAACATCGGGATTGATGAAAGCCCCGAGGGACGATATGAAACTTGGTGCGGAGTCGTACGGGTCCCTCGAAGTCTGCAACGGATCGTCGAGGTTGAATCCGATGACCGCCCGGTTTGCTTCCTGTAATTCTAGAAGGAAGTGCGATACGAGGATTGCTGTGATGCTGCAGATCAGACGTTCGAGGAGTAGGAGTAGGCAGTCAGTAATGGTATGTCAAAGATGGCGCGAAATGCGTACGGGCCAGTGAATATGGGGACATAACTCCAGCCGTAGCCCCCGGTTCCTAGCTGCGAGGGCGATGTGAATACATGCTAGCAAAGCGAGATTGGCCATGCCGCTTACTCCCGTGATCGAGAGAACGAGATGGAGGACTTCGAGGATAGACAAAACACTGATGGGTGGTCGAGTGAGCCAGGTATCGCATTGCCTGAATACGACAGTGGGACACACATGAAGTATATGACTCCTATGAGATATAGTACCGACAGAGTGGTCAGCCACACATTTCGTGGACACTTCGCGGTGCAACATACCGTCGCGAAATAGAACATCCGAGAGCGACAGTCTCTTTGACTTGCGGATATCTCTCAAGGCGTTTCGGCCGCTAAGCTTTGCACAAGTGATGTAGACGAGCAAAATATCCGCGAATATCAGCGGCACTCGAGCAATGAGGTCCACTGTATGAGTTGTGCCAGTGAGCATGTACTATCTCCATCAATAGAACCACGTACGTCTGGCGCAGTATCAGTACAAGGGGTACGATATGAGATTGAGAGGGCTGACTTTATGTTCAACGCGGTGGTCGTATTGTCTGTCGCAAGACAACCGAACGGCAGGTACATGAAGCCGACAAAGTCATAGGCGAGATGGGTCTGTGTAGCAAATTGTTCGGAAAGGATCGTCTTGAATAGTTTGAACATGACTCGCTCACCATGTTGGCCCCTACTGGCGCTAAAGACAAAGCGAAAGCGAAGAGCCCGAGGAGCTTGCTCCTGCTCAATACATATGCACGGAGGCCGGAAAAGACTTCTTGCGCATATCAGGTGTTGAGCTCAAATCGAACAATTGACGTACCTGCCCAGGGGACAAATTGCACCAACTGCATTACACTTAACGCGATTCCGAAGGAGGAGCAGCTGCGAACGTCATGAATCATAGCGCTATACTTGAGCAAGCAATATGATAACCTCTGAAGGCGGTCAGGCATTGTCATGACAAAGACTGAGGATGCTCACCTTGTCCGAAGGGAAAGATAGAAACTGGACTATCAACGCCATAACATAAACCGTCATGGAGATCCATTTGTTCGCGAAGAATAAGAGTGGCGCTCCGGTCCATTTGGACTCCCAAAAGCACGCAACTTCTCGATCGAATGTGATCAGGGCGTCGTACATGAAGAGAACTGCCGCGGTGAGATGAAGCGTGAAATAATCGTGAACGCGATAGCGTTGAGTAGAACGCACCCGAGACTGCCGTATTAGCGTATTCCTGAACGTAGCTGTTTAGTAATGTCAGAAGATGATGTCAAAATCGTTCATGGAATGAAGCTCACAGAGCGTTGAATAGCGATATGGTAGCAGCATCGCTAGCGTCGGAGGACATTCTGGAGGAAGAGGTTGTTGGAAGAGCACTGGAATGCCCCAATCAGCTCTTGTACTGTGCTCGATAGAGTTTCGCGCTCATGCGACTTCTGAAGACTTCTGACATGATCTTAGTGTACCCGCTACATGCTGTCAAGATAACGCCATATAATTGCGGAGTCCGCACAGCTACTGTCAATACCCCACGTGGGCCGTGCTGTGACCGGTGCAGTAGCAACCTTGCAATCCGTGATGCTTTTCTGCTTCACATAGCGCACGTGTCGATGATAGCAGCGCCGGCATGCATGACAAGGTATGTTTCAGGCGACGCCTTAGATGTGAGACGCCAAATTGAGGGGCGCAGGAACTATATGAGTCGTTAGGCTATTTGTACTGTGCGTCTCATTCTCAGTGATGATCGTCATCCCGGGAGTGCAGCTACTCACTCAAACTTCAACTTCCTATCAGTCCATGTTTCATCAAGTGATGTCTGATTTTTTTTGTTGTAGCTTGGAACGGACACAGATTTGCAAGAGCATTCAGTGTGATAGAGCTGGTAGACAGGCAAGTTCAGGTTGAAGGTGCAAACCAGGTCTGTGTCCCGTCGCGTCGCGTAAGGGCCTGCCCTGAATAATCGAGACAGACGCCGGTGCCTGTTGCGCCCCAAGCTCGTGAGTTCATTCTCCTCCACTGCGAAATCGAGTTTTATGGGAAAGTTGCATCGCACCCTGTAGGAAGATGTATGCCTGGAAAGCACTCAAGACTCATTATACCAAGACGCAACTTTCCATATCAATTCACCTGGCCGTTACGTGTCCACCTATTGAAGATGAATCGCAGACTAGTGCGCTACGACCTTACTCCCCTCTGTTAGCCGCGTAATACTCACGTTACTTAGTCTCATTAGAGTCCGAATGGTTGACGGAGAACAGCTTGCGTGAATCAAAGATCAACCTCACACGGCGTCTTCCGTCGGGCGCAGACACAAGCGTACCGGCAGCCTGCTTATAGTTTCTCTGCGGAAGCTGACGCGCGAGTCCGAGTCAAGGAACATCTGAACAATTTGAATACGGTGTGCACTCTGCCTGCAGGATGCGTCGTACGCTCGTAGTCGGTGCGAACTCAAGCCTTTCCGGTGCGCGTCCCATTTGTCCTCGCGAACGCGGATGTGATTGTTTATCACGAGGAGCCTACCAAGTGAGTAGGCGCAGCCATGAATTGTCTCACGGACGCTGATCCCTTCCTGCAGGCACGGCAGGAAACTCGAGGAGGAGGACGTGTTGAACATCGGGTAGTAGGTGAGCTGTGCTGCTTGTCTTCGTTGCGGCCTCCCGGTTGACTGACTGACAAGGCTCGAATTATAGGGATTATGAAGGACGCTTTGATGGACGATCGAGTGTTCTCTCAAAGGCCTAGCAGTCACCAGTGAGCACGTCCCAACGGGACGTGATCATCCCCAGGCCAAGCTGCGGATAGGCAGTTCCACCAAGTGGTCCCATCTCAGGCACAGCTATGTCTGTACCTTCCCCTCACGATCCGCAGCCTGAGCTTGATTCATTCCAGGCGAGCCGCCCAGCGCCGGGTGATGGCTTCTTGCTCGCTCGTTGATGATCCAGCTGCTCAGACGTATTGTGGCGGTACATGTCAATCTGCACGAATGAATACGACCAAGAGGCTCACACGCGGTAGTAGGTGCGTACAACATCACGCAGTATGACGTATGCGGGACATGCTGGCCCTGTTACCAGAACACCAGTTTCCAGAAGCATACGGCGCGAGTTTTCTGCAAACTTGAAGTCGCCTACCGCAACACTTGTAGCGCTGGCCCCTGCAGGCTATGGTTTGTGGATCCATCCTCTCACATAAAAGTTCCCTATATCTCACGAGGCCTTGAACCTCAGGCTCTTTGGACACGTTGGTCTACACAGCCAATTCTCATCTCGGCGCATCACCCGCCCATGAGATTTCAATGCGGTGTCATCCTCGTGTTGAATAAGAGGTTGTGTTGAGCACGACAGAAGCTCTTGCCTTCTTCACCCAGCAGGAACACAGCGCATTGACACCATGCTCTCCCTCAGCGAAGCAGCTATCTTATCGACCACCCTAGAAGCCGTTCTCTATGGTACGTTATAACATCGAAGCATAAGACGCCCACATGCTGAACACGGGATAGGACTATCCTTATTCATGATGTTTTTGACATTCAGAACGTTGCTTCGGACAACCGAGCCGCCAGGACGGGACCTAAACTGGGGGATGCTCGCTGCGACGTGCGCTCTGCTACTTCTCTCCACCTCGGTGCGTCAGGTCTCCCGTTCATGGATCTCCTCGACGGTGCTTCTCACGCTCTCAACAAGGAACTTGGCGTAAACATCGCTCGCTTATACCGAGGCTTCATCACAAAAGGACCACATCTTCCCGGAGGGCCAGACCAATACTTCGCAGGAGCGTCGGATTCCACATTCCTTGTGAAGAGTATATTGTATGACTTCCAGACGGCTATCCTCGACGCCGTGGTCGTAAGTGACAATTCTATTCATAGCAGATAGTTCGAGCGATCATTCACCTCCTTCTAGATATATCGTGCCTACGTCGTATGGCAGAGCGTCCTCGTGGTTGCTGTGCCCATCCTCGGGTGGATCGCCCTCATCAGTACGTCCTTGAACCTCCGGCGGATCGCTGTCATCTGGCTGATTGCCACATAGTCTCGTGCATTGGCCTGAATGCCACCTTCGCAAGAACGCTTACGAACACCCAGGCGCGAGCTGCCCTGGTGGCAGAAACAGGCCGCTGGATCACAGCCGCGTATTCCCTCACTCTGGCGACGAACTTGTTGACGACATGTATGACTCACAGGATATCCTTCTCTCCGTGATCATTCGCTCATGATCATTGTGCAGTCATCCTCGCGTTCAAGATATGGACTGTGGCAAGAAGATCGGCGCGGTATCAGGCGAACAGCAACTTGACATCTCTGCTGCACGTCATCATAGAGAGCGGTGCGATATACTCGGTCACGATTACGATTGCGCTCGCCACCTTCGTCGCGAAGAATACTGTCGTATATGTAGTCTTGGACATGGTGCGTCGTCATGTGCCTGGGGCCGTTCCTCCATTTCATAGTCGACCTTGGCACCTCCAGATATCACCCATCATCTCGATCGTATTCAGCATGATCATCGTCCGCGTCGGGCTGGCCAGGGAAGAGTCCTCGAAGCAGAATGTCGCCTTCCAGGGCCCGCTGAGCTGGAGCTCCCCACCGCCATCCCGTGTTCCTCGCCACCACAGAGAAGATAGCACCTTCGAGATAGGCGGCGCCACCTTCGTCGAGGTCACGCAGACGCAGCAGCCTGGCTCGGAGAGCGCAGTCGCGTCGCAGGTTGCGCATGAGGGTCCCGAGAGCGAACCCCTCAAGGCGAACAACTCTTTCGAGTTGGACGTCAGGGAGGAACGTTCGTTTGGTAAGGTGGATGCATGACTACACGTTCATCATGGGACCTCAGGTGTAGTATAATGACGCATATAACGAGGAGCATATTATTCGTGGAGCCATCAAGAAGCGTTCCTTGAAGCTTGAAGGTCGGAAATGGTTACAGTGAGTCTTAATACTACTCGAGTGAAGCTTATGTTGTCAATCGCAGCCGGCGACGAGTATACCAGCCAAGAGCCGAAGACTCTGGGGACTTCCTGTGCAACCACAATATTCAAGTCAACTCGAGCCGTCCAGCTCCCATCCGTCTCTTGAACGCTCGTCTTCACTCGGCATTGACACGGTGACTGCATGAGGCTTGAGCGCGATGCTACCCGCACATCCGTGGGGGTAGGCCATCAGCAGCTGAGCTTCCTGGATCTCTTCATCATTCACGAGCGGCTTCGGTCCCGGCTCTCCCGGTCGACCCCAGTCATGCAGCGGGGCAGACCGGAAGACAGCTAATACAATGGGTCGTACCAGAGGGTGGATCAGGAACCCAAACATTTGAATTTGACTAAGCGGCCTGAGCAATACATGTGGCCGGCCCCGACGGGTGCGGCGACTCGCTGCAGATATAATGCTTCGTCGGCGTTCAACTCTGAAGTCGTCACCAATCCGTCGTGGACTCGCATTCACATCGACATGTCCGAGCATAGCGGCCTGCACATCCACCACGACTCCGGTGCTCCTCAGGGGAGTACCGACTACACGACGCTCATCCTCCTCCACGGCTTCGCCTGGCACGGCGGTCAGTACGTTCCCACTCGCTCATAGACAACGTCTCACATACTGTGTGATTCTGCTGTAGCCATCTTCTCGAAACTGCCCCCGCTGTCCGAGCGGTACAACGTCCGCGTCGTCCTCGTCAACAGACGCGACTACCCCGGGGCCGCCCCGTACCCCAAGAAGGAGCGCGCCCTCCTCGACGCCGCCGCCGCCGAAGTAGAGTCCGAGCCTGCAGCCGCACGTGCGAAGATCCTGTCGTACATGGAGTACAACGCGCGGGACCTGTACGACTTCTTGGTTGATTTCGTGGCATCGAACGACATCCCCAAGGCTGGTGTCAAGGGGCCGAACAGCGGCGGGATCGTGGTGGGCGGATGGTCGTTCGCCGGGGGGTGGATGCTTGCCCTGCTCGCCTACGCACACTCGTTCCCGGTCGGCGAAGTCGATCCAGGGACATACGTTCGGCGCGTCATCCTCTACGGTATGTGACATACGCCGCCTTGGAATTGCTTATCTTCACTCACTACTCGCTGATGACAGATGCCCCATTCCACGTCTGCGGTTACCCTCCTCTCAACGGCGACATCTCCGGGAGCCCTCTCTACGACCCCTCTCTGACGCAGGAGGAGAAAATACGCCTGGGACCAGACTACGCCAGTGGGTACTTCAAGCACCCGAATTTCGTTGACGCACTCGAGCGACGTACCCGCCGGACCAGCCCACCTCCTTCCCTCTCCACCATGACAGCGGAGGAAGGCGCGTCAGTGTTGTACGCGCCCCCGGTAGACGTAGACGGCTCGGATTGTATCCTGAACCTCGCCTGCCCGCCGTCCGGGGCATGGGCAGTCCTGCGGGAGAAGGCGCTACACGTGCACGACTCGGAGAGCGATGCTGCGCCCAGTCGCTCATGGGACGCTGTGGAGCTTACATACCTATGGGGTGACTCTACTGTCTGGGAGATAGTCTGGGGAGTGCACTGCATGAAGCAGACGGTCCAAGAAGCTAAGACGGCGGGAGACAAAATTCGAAGGGTGACGTTCGTGCGAATCAAAGACGCTAACCACTTCGTGAGTAATCTGGCTGGGAGAGGGGTCTTTAGTCACTGATCGTGGATTGAGCAGATGCATTGGGACAAACCGGAGGATACGGTTCGGGCGTGTCTTGCAGCGACGTCCGAGCTTGAAGAAGTAGTTATTGGTTCCTATTAGACGAGGTCCTACGACCCGGATGCACATACCACTACTCCGTACTGCTTGTTTCTGACTATCTTCATGTAGAGCACGCTTTAGCGGCTTCGCACCACCCGATATGACACAAGAATACTTCACTCTCACCTGCCGGTGGCCTCCTCTCAAGCAGTGAAAATGTTTGAATACCCTCCCGCTCGGCCGTCCGAAGTACAACATGACATCATACTATAGCAGGGTGCTGCGGTATCAACGCGTATGTCTCAGCGGGGCTCGTGACTCATAGCTTTGCACATTTTCAGACCTCAATCCTGGCAGCCTCGCTATGCTCTCAAGGCCGACCTCGGAAGGGCTTGCCTAGTAACTTCAAGCTCCAGGTCAACTCTGAATTCGTTCAGAGTGCCGTCGAAGATTCTACCCAGAGTCTGAGAAAGTACTACAGGTAGGAGAAGCATGATCAGCCGAGCTTCGCGAAGCCTTGGATCGGAGCGTTCTCTCACCGTCGCCCGGAGCCATTCAGGCGTGGCAGCCCGGACAGCAGCTGACACAATGCGTCGCAGAAGGGGTGGCTGAAGAACAAACTAAAAGTTTGACTGACAAGTCTATCAGCTCAGAAAACCGGACATCCTTGTTCACACGGAGCCGATTCGCACTGGTTGTACCCACAAGACGCGGTACCTGGGCTTCTATGGCTCTCAGGCATCAGCACGCGGCCCCCGAATAACTCACCTCAACATTAGAGTTCTGTCGACTTCGTGGAAGCGATGGGCAATCAATACGACCGGCCCTGGCACAAGCGTAGCGAGCTGTATATATATATTTGCGTCCATCGCGTGGACCTCCGAGTCGTTTCCCGTCCTTTCGTCGACATGTCCAAGCACAGCGGCCTTCACATCTACCAGGACTCCGGTCCTCCTCAGGGGAGTACAGACTACACGACGCTCATCCTGCTCCATGGCTACGCCTGGCACAGCGGTCAGTGTGTTCCCACTCCCTCACAGACGAGATAACTCACATACTCTGAGATTCTGCTACAGGCATCTTCTCGAAGATGGTCCCGCTGTCCGAGACGTACAACGTCCGCGTCGTCCTCGTCAACAGACGCGACTATCCCGGGGCTACCCCGCACCCTAAAGAGGAGCGCGCCCTCCTCGACGCCGCCGCCGCCGAAGTGGAGTCCGACCCTGCAGCGGCGCGTGCGAAGATCCTGTCGTACATGGAGTACAACGCGCGGGACCTGTACGACTTCTTGATTGATTTCATAGCGTCGAACGACGTGCCCAAGGCTAGTGTCGAGAAGAACAGCGGGGGGATCGTGGTGGGTGGGTGGTCGTTCGCGTCGGGGTGGATGCTTGCCCTCCTTGCGTACGCGCACTCGTTCCCGGTGGGCGAAGTGGATGTTGGGAAGTACATCCGGCGCGTCATCCTATACGGTACGTACGCCGTTGTTCAACAATACTGCATCCCGTACATGTTTCTCACCTGTGCTCCCTGGTGTCAGACGCACCATACCACGTCCTCGGCTACCCCCCTCTCGACGGCGACATCTACGGCAACCCTCTCTTCGACCCCTCCCTCGCAGAAGACGAGAAAACGCGCATGTTCGCAGACTGGGTCAGCGGGTACTACAAGCACCCGCTGGATTCGCTCGACGCTCTCGAGCGGCGCACCCCTCTTACCCACCCGCCCCCAACCATCTCTGCCATGACAGCGGAAGAACGCGCGTTGGCGCTGTACCCGTCCCCGGGAGACCCTGGTGGCTCGGATTGCGTACTGAACCTCACTGGGATCCCGTCGGGCGCATGGCCAGTCCTGCGGGAGAGCGCGTTGCGCGTTCCTCAGGGCGAAGGTGGGGATGCTGCGACTGGCAGTCGCTCGTGGGACGCCGTGGAGCTCGTCTATCTGTGGTGCGACGCTACTGTCTGGGAGGTAATCTGGGGAGTGCATTCCTTGAAGCAGGCGGTGCAGGAAGCCAGGATAGCGGGTGACAAGGTCCGGCGGGTGACGTTCGTGCAGATAAAAGACGCTAACCACTTCGTGAGTAATATGACTGGGAGAGGGTCATAAGTCACTGATAGTAGCATGGACAGATACATTGGGACAGACCGGAGGACACCGTTCGAGCATGCCTTGCAGCGACATCCGAGCTTGAGGAAGTGGTTATTGGTTCCGCGTAGTAGTGGACGGGGTGAGACTCGGAGGCAACTACTTGATACCTCTTTGCGGACAGTTTGATGCCAACTTCAGTGGCACTGACCGCAACTGACCATCTTCACTTGAATATTGGGGTGCATCTCAGGGAAAGACTGTCCGAGCAAGCTATTTAAGTAACAGTCAGCGGCATCCTGGAGCTCTCACAGGCTGGAGCTCTCACATGAGATAAATATAAGTGGTATGACACCCCTCTGTGGCCTGGTGGTCTAGTAGTATGATTCCTTCTTAGGGTGTTGTCAGGATTGAACCTGGTACATGATTGGAGGAGGTCCCGGGTTCAATTCCCGGCCAGGCCCTTTTTTCCGGCTGGATGTGGTTTTTGACTTCAGAGATTTGGAGATTGTCGGAAACGCTAGTTGGTGCGATTATATGGTGTACACCGTGCGCCCTCCGCAGCTGAGCATCAAGTCTGAGTATGCGGATTGAGAAACCTGGCTGGCAGTCGCTACCAGTACCAAGCTAACAAGGATGACGATCCTCAGTTCCTCGAGAAACCACAGCCTCCACCATCCATGACTGTGCCCATGACCACCCGGCGAAATTGAAAGTCACTGATCCACACTTCCCTGCGCGTACAACTTACATGTCCGACCACCGTTCACCGATCAATATCAACACACTACCACTCGACCGACGTTGAGCGATGCAAATCTCACCCTCACAGACTACAGTTCTCCCAATCCACAAATGGGCAGCGAACGAGCATAGCGCGGAACGTTCATACTCCCGGTTTCTGGCCCGAGGAATTCAAATGCACCCACCGACCACAAGCCGCAAGCTGAGACTCAGCCTACTCGCGGCGCGCATCGAGAAACCTGCTTGCACTCATGACCAAGTACATCGTGCATTCAACCCGGCAACGCTAGCGGCGAGTCCGGCGAACCCCACCCCTGCGAAGGACGGTTTCACTGGGTACGGACTGCGGGGACGCGCTCTGGCATCTCACGCTCTCCGGGATCTACCATCTCAGGCTCATACTGTACACAGTGAGGGCCGCTACAGCCTACAGGGCCCGGTCGCGACGTGGCCATAGCACATGCGTACACGCACCGTGCCAGAGACCACTTTGTTTGAGCGCGAGATCGTCCTCCCGTCGTCGACGTCTCACCTTGCAGACGGCGGCCAGGACGAGGACGATGACAAAAACGAGAACGATGCGACGGACGGCTGGGCGGGTGTGGACTCTGGAGGTGCGCTACGTGCGGTGCGACCGCTCGGTGTGGGAGATGCCTTCAAGTTGGAGTGTGCGAAACGTGCGCGCGAAGCTCGAGGGTGAGAGGAAAGCCGGGACGGCCTTGCGAGACGTGACGTGACGTTCTTGCGGATCCGAGGGGCGATTCACTTCGTGATACTTCCCGATACTTGGATACTCGGGGAACTTGAAGATGCTGACTTGGCGTGGTTATGACAGGTCCATTGGGACGAACCTGAACGTGCACTCGTGGCTTTCCTTGCAAGCAGAGCCGAAACCACCGATGAGTGAGGTTCGCAGGCGGTCGGTGAGGATAAGATATTGAGAGTGAAGTAGTACAACGTCGTGTGTCATTCGGACGTCCATGATCTGTATAAGTTAGTAAGGTATATATGGTATGACGGTCAACCTCTGCCTAGATCCCCTGAACCGCGTCGCCATCGGGCTCTACACCTTTCGTGCTTCCAAACTTCAGCTGTGGCGTTTGCGTTTGCGTTTTCGCTTTCCCCTTCCCCTTCTTCTCCTTATACTCGGCGGGATACACGCCCCATCCCTGCATGATGAAGAACAACCTACACGCAGCGTTAGCGAAAGCGTCCGGATGACGATTACAAGGTACTGACCACTTCAGCCTGTCCAAGCGGAAGATGTGGAACAGCAACAGCCAGATCGCTACCGAGATGGCGTCAGACGACTCGCATGTCTCCGTTTAACGGCGAAACACACTACGCACTGAGTTCCATGTACGTGAAGAAACTGAGTGCTCCTCCCCGTGCGCCGGACTTGACGAAGCGGATCACGTCCACCCAAAGCTTCATGTCTTTGGACGTTGGCCGCGCGTAGGGGTCCATGAGGAAGGTGAGCAGTATACGCATATCTGGAAGTACGTCAGCGTGTTGATCGAGGTGATGCAAAGCAAAACCGCGTACAGATTCCGATGTGGCTTGGAACAAGTTTTAACAATCAGTATTCTGAGCAAGGCACAACAACACGTATTCGAACTCACAAATGCCCACTATATGCACACAGATGATGATGCGGTCAGTTTCTGCAAAGGATAGAAACAGTGAGCATTACATACACGGTGCCGATAGCATTCTGGTACGATGAGTTCGTCATAAGAACTGACCAGTCCTCTGTCGAGAAGTTCTGGAGGTAGAGGTTCGGACGCTGGCGGAGGTGAGTCAGCAAACGTTTTATTTGCACAATTCTATGAAGGCGCGCACCTCGTAGCCCTCGGGGAAGAGGTCATCCTCGAAGAAGCTGAGCTCCGGCTTCTTGAACCCAGTAGCTAAGACAACGACATCGCCCTTGATCTGAAATCGTGTCAGGCGACAAGCCCGACGAAGATCACGCTCATGACGTACCTCCTTCTCCTCCTTCCCCTCTCTCGGCTTGTCCTCCCGCCCACGCACCTTCACACGCACTCCGTCCTTCGTGAGTCGCTGGATATCGCATCGGATGTAGTCGCACTGTCCCTTCTTGACCTGGCTAATGAACTCGTCATTGACCACCGGCGTGCTCTCGAAGATACCGAGACGAGCAGGGACGAGATGTTCAGCACCGTGGTAGTTCCAGGCGGTGATAATCTTCTCCCAGATGACCGACAGAGGCATCTCCCGCCCGAAGGGCTGCGCAGCAATCATCGTGTCCAGCACGATGTTCCGGGGTATGATCCACTACGGCAAGTCTATTAGTGGCGACGATCATACGACAAGCGCATACATATGTTCACCTTGTCGTCGCGGGCCAACATAACACAGTGCTTCGCGCCCTGTTCCAGCGCAGTCTCGACTGCCTCGACACCACTAGCACCGCTTCCGATCACGACGATGGTCTTCCCGCCCAGTTTCGCGTTGTCGAGCTCAGACGAGTGCAAGACCTCCCCTTGGAAGACTTCCTCATCGTCACCTTCATGCTTCTCGGATCCAGTATCGGAGGCGTTGTCGTCGTGCTGGGGCATCCCAGGGAACTTGATACGCATAGGCTGCCCGCACGTGCCAATTGTGACCACGACAGCGTCGAACTCGCCGTCCTCGCCGCCGTTGATGATCCATTTCGACTGTGAGTGTGCCGGGTCGTCCTTGATGTGCTCGCCGGTTCCTGGCTTACGCTTGACGGAGGCTACGCGAGTATTGAAGCGCGTGCGCGGCTCGAGCTGGTACTCCTTCCAGATGCGACGTATTTCTGCGCATAGTCAGCAAGAGTTGACAGAGAGCGCACAGAACGCTACTCACCAGATAAAATCTCATCTCGATGCGGGAATGTACACGACCAGAGGACGGCGGGATGGAAGCGGTAGAGCAGCGAGTTGAGCTGCAAACCCGATGTCTTGTTGACATGAGCCCAGATACCGCCTGAGTCATAGCCCCGCTCATGAACATCCAGCCAGACGAGAACAAGAATCGTACTCACCTATCTTGTCGTCCTGTTCGTATATCACGACATCGAACCCATGTGCTATCGCGTGGGCTGCACTTGATACGCCCGTGAGGCCTGCGCCGATGACTGCGATCCTGCCCTTTGGATTTTTGGGATACTCGGGGCCGGGAGGCGGGGGCTAAAAACTGCGTAAATGCGCGAACTCAATACCCAAAGGTGTGATACTCACCGGTTTGAAGAGCCAGATTATAACGTGCTGCACGAGCACGTAGAAGAAGTTGAAAACGAGAGAAAACCAGTAGGAAGGAGAGAGATACCGAGCGTAACTGTGAGACGTCATGGCGGGAGGGAAAAGATGAGTAGAGGGCGACACGACGTGACTCCCGTTATCTCTGAGTGGTCGTCAAGCTCAAACATGTGTTACTGTGCCGTACACGATGACACGCGTGGCGTCATTGAAGGCGTACGTCATGGCAGCATGGCCTTCAGCCTCGCTGGAGGAGTTGGAGCACCATATGATGGTGGCGGCCATCAGTCGTGCTGAGTGAACGGGATTTCACAGAGCCTGGGCAGATGGTGCATGGATCCAGGACTACCCACCTCAATATGGCGTCGATGTCGCGACTCCACGCCGTGCAGTAAGACAATCTAGAAATTTGACTAGACATTGGAGGGCGTTCAGGCGTACGGTGTCCCTAGGTGAGCCACAAAAATCGTGCTTGCTGGTAAACGAGGGTAGGCTGGGCACAGAGAAAGGAACGAAAGCAAGGCAGTTGGCAGCCTGAGCGAGACGCGTCAAGCCCTGCCCTGAATCAATCGGCCTGCCGGACCGTGTGTATCAACCCAATACGGTAATCCAGACGCCCATTCGCCATTACCGAGATACAGTACCGCACACTCGCGAATCCATACAACCATCCCCAGTGCTTTGATGGTGAGTCGGATCACCCTCCTCGCGCTCGAGCGAGATTCCAGCAATTCGTCTCAGAAGCCGACATCCCGCTATGAGGAAGCTCAGATCCAGACCGTGGTGCACGGGCTAGTAGCTCACATATATCATATCATAGTACATCAGATTATCTTGCTTACCGCGATACATAGATGAGACATCCGTACAGAAAATCCAGACCTCCAACATAGGGTATCCTATCGAGAACGAAGAACTCACAACCATATCACGTCCTTGCCTCTGCAGCCCTCACCAGCTTCTCCCCGCCCTCCCTCCACCACCTCTCCGCAGCCTCGTCCGCGTCGTACCCAAACTGCGCCACGTTCTTGTCCTCGTCTGCCCACTGGTTCGCATTCCCCGCTTCCCAGTGCTCCTGCTTCTCCTCCGGCACCCGCTTCCCCTCTCGCATCCGCTGCAGCTCCGCCTCCGCAGCGCGACGCATCTCCGCGTCGCGCTGCTCCTGTTCGGGCCCGTCGGGTAGGTGGAAGATCTTCTGGTTCAAACGTGACTGACGCTGTGTCTCCGCTGTACGCGGAAGCCGCAGGTCCTCGTACGCTTGGAGGAGCGGCTTGAGCTGCGCTGGGTGCGAGAGGCGGGAGAGGAGGTTGCCGAGGACTGCAGCGTCTTCGATGGCCATCGCAGCGCCCTGCGCTCGGTATGGCTGCAAGAAATGCACGCGTTAGTGGCCACAGTGCGCTGGGAATGGATGAGACGCACCAGCATGGGGTGGCAGGCATCCCCAAGGAGGACGACGCGGTATGACGGGTGGATCCACGTCTGCAGCGGCTTGCGGTCCATGAGCCGCCACTTGAGTGTCGACTTGACGAAGCTCAGGATCTTCCGGACGCTATGACGAGAATGAATACGTGCGTCCACCCAAAATCAAGGCGTGAACATACCGCGGCTCATAGTCAGCGAAGTCTGCGCGCATCTTGTCGGCGCTCCCTTCTGCGGTCCAGGACTCCACCGATTCGTCGTCCGGGTGCAACAGCACGAGATTATACTCGTTCTTCCCTCTCTAGAGCAGCGCAGCCAGTCAATCGAACCCAACAAAAAGATGGACACAGCGGCACTCACAATGTTATACCCCATAACATGCCGCCCCGGACCCATCCACCCAGTCATCTCCGGGGTGTCGACCAACTCCCTCAGCTCCGGGTCAGAAGCGAGCAACCCCGAAGGAACAATCGCACGATACGCCGCATCCCCCGTCGGCTCCGCCGGATTCGCATGCCCCAGCACAACGCGCTGCGCCAAGCTCCGCACGCCATCCGCCCCAATCACCAAATCCCCGCGCACGACCTCCCCCGCCGCGAGCGTCACCGACGGCGCCTCCGCATCCGGGTCCACGCTCACCACCTTCGCGTTCGTGCGCACCGTCACGAACGGCAACGGCGCCGCAAGATCAAACAGCACCCGGTGCAGGTCCGCCCGGTGCACGTGGTAATATGGGGCACCGTACCTCTCCTCCATGTCCGCCCAGCGCGTGTACCCGACGCGCGCCCCCGTGGCGTACCGCCGGAGGACGATCGCGTCCGGGCGCACGCCCACGGCCTCGAGGGCGTCGCCGGCGCCCCAGCGTCGCAGGAGGCGCGAGACGTTCGGGGTGACTTGGATCCCTGCTCCGACCTCGCTGATGGCGGAGGCGGCTTCGAAGAGCGTGACCTTGTGCCCAGCCTGCCCGAGGCAGTGGGCAGCGGCGAGCCCGCCCATGCCGCAGCCGATGATGAGGATGTGGAGGGGGTGCGAGGCTTTGCGGCCGTTGTAGAGTGGGGTGTGCTCGGAGTTGGTCTGGAGGGCGGTCATGGCAATGGCGGGAGAGGGTCGGTGCGGGATGCGGGGTGTTGATCGAGCGATTGCGGGGAGTATATAGCGTCGAGGGGGTTAACGGTTTAGACTGTTCGGTATACCCTGTGCGCTCGTCATAGGCCCAGAAGCGAAGCCCGGCGTACTGTACCATCCTACGAGGAGAAGAGTTAGATAGCGGACTGATCGGTGACCCCACCTGCCGCCGCCGGGAGGAACATCGCATCGGGCGAACAAGCTGAACCCACCGTCCTTCAGTCGTTGAGGCCGCTTGCTAGTGAGATGAGAGACTCTTTAGTACGACTAAGCCAAGTCACAGCGAATGCAACGCGGAGTAGGTTGAGTAAAGAAGACATACCCACCCTCAAAGCTGTTCGGATCCGGATGTCATGAGACTCTCCATTGCAGCCAAGGTCCAGATTCCAGAGTCGCTGCCCCTGAGTCCTGCCCTGGCACTGACCAAGATGCATGATCACCGGACGATCGAGCTTCTAATCGGGGATCCAGTCGGCTAAGCCTTGTTCGACCCAATTCGGTGCAGACTTACACACACTGCTGCACACTTGGTGTTCGGTCCGAGTCCACATACGCCGCGCAGCTCCGTCCAGCAGTGAGAGTGAGAGTCGGGACCGGGGCGTGTAACGCCGTAATGCGCAGCAAGTTGTTTCGACCACTGGAGATAATTCGTGAGCTACATATGTATTCGTGAGTCAGCCTGAGCCTGGAGTATGCGCGAACATACAGTGAGCCTGAAACTGACGATTCTCCACTTGGCCGTGAGTTGAAGCTTGACACGTAACCCCGCAGATATCATTCTCATGCAGCACACTTCGGCCTAGTGGGAGGAACAGACTTACCTCAGAGGAAGTCGGCCGAGACACGGACAAGGGTAAGAGTGTTGAGGACGCTCCTTCTTTCAATTCGTCTGCGAAGCAAAACGAGGGCTGTGTGAGTGTTGTCAGTGCGTGCCATATGACTCGGAATGAAGGTGTCACTGGCGGAGACCCAGGATTGAGCAGCAGCAGCCGCTGGAGAAGAATTAGAAGGGGCTGAGTGACCGTCACGGGTGCTTCTGCCTCGAGAGGAAGAGAGAGGGCGTGCTGGTGCTATGCTATTACCACGACGGTGCGGCCGACTTGTAGATGCAAAAGATGTCGACGAGATACTGGCTCGTCATGGTCGTGTTTGTGGTCATAGTCGTGCTACGGTACGTCTCACTGTCAGCTGTACATAGTTGGCACGCCTAGGCGCGCACTGATTACGTCACGTGTCTTGTACGCGTCGCCCACGGCCAGTGCTCGTTATTCCACCACTACGGTTGCCCTGCTCCGACTCGGTCTCGCCTGCACAACCAGCCTCGCCTCTCCTTTTTTCTCATTATGTCTGCCTCATTGTTGGAGCAGGAGATCGAGCCCGCCGTCAGCAACGTCCGAGGAAATCGCCCAAAGCCGTCCACAGGAAGGATACTTGGCGATACGCCAGTGCTTGCCAACGTCGTGCCTGCCGACAACTTGGTGCGTGGTACTGGTACGCCTAGACCAAGGCGCAAAGCGCAGTCTTTTGATAGCCATGGACGATGGGTGCGCTCGTCCGCCGACGATTATGAAGCTCACAACCGGGGACCTTGGTTTATATGTGGTGTGCATCTCCTAGTGAGTTGAGCCGGTCGAGCTCGGTCCCTACCTACACGTTCAATTCGACATGCGACTTGCATGGCTCCCCTGTCTGCCTAGATGTCTCGCAACGATGTGCGACAACGTCGAAGCGTAGCGGGACGGTTGGCGTTCGTTCCTAGTGCTCTTGGGGGTCGAAGGGCCGCTCATCCTGCAGTGTCAGTGCGAATGCGATGAGGTCCGGTCTCGCCGACCCCGGTGAGAGCATCAGCGGTGTTCTACTGGGGACGGTCGACACCTCACGACGGTGGAGATATGATCTGCGCTCAAGTGCCCCATCCAGACGTTGGTGCTCTTCGAGCTGCTGACGGAGCGCAGCCCTGCACTGGGCGAGAAGGCGCGGGTGATGATGTTCTGTTCGGGGCGCCGTTCATGAGGTGAGGACAGGTTGGATTCGAGGACAACGGTTCGAGAGATGGAGATGTGATCACAGTGTACGTACTGCACTGCCCTACTGCTACGTCCAGTTACGGAAGACTCGCGATACTACTGCTGGATTGTTCCTAAAAGTATTCGTGTTCGACGTAGACCAACGTGCTGTCCCGAGTACACGCTCGTTGGTCCTTGTGATTGCTATCTGAAACTTGTATACCGGGTCGAGAGCATGGACTTTGTTGCAGCGTGGTAGCATTTGAGGGGCGTGTCCTGGAACGCCGGTCAAAGTTCCTGTCTCTTCGCCTTCTTCTATCCGGCCGTATCATCGCCGCTCTACGTACGGGCCCTTCAATCGACACAGGTCGTACCTTGATGAACGGATTGAATCCCGTTCGGAGACACATGTCCTGGCCTTTGCACCGTGCTCGTGTGGCCGCAGCAGGCTCGAAGATACAAATGCGAGCTTCACTAGCTTGCCCCTCCGCAGGCTTGAAACGGACCCTACAAGATGTCCTCTGCGGTCTCTTTTCAGAGCGTGTATGTTGTTCTCCCGACGTTCATTCTGTGCTTATCGCACTCATTCGTCACCTATCTTGGAGCATAACAGGCAATTATTGTACCTTCGCGGCTAGTAGTGAGTCTGTAATCAAAAATGCGCTTGACAATCACTCACGAGTCTCTGTCTCTTGTCCAGCCTTGATGTGCCTTGAATACTTCACGCACCTCCCCAAGGAAATCGACCTCTTTTGGAAGGGAAGACTCACTGGGGCGTCAGTTCTCTTTCTGACCAACAGATACCTGTCGCTGCTGTCTCAGATACTCGCACATCAAAATCCCACTTCTGACAAGGTTCGTATTCCCCTTAATGTCACACTGTGCGTGCACTCAGTCTCACCGATGACCGCAGAGGTGTGGCATTACGTTATCGAGTCCATTCAATGCGCAACTGAAACCATGTATGACGCAGCTGTGCCATCACTGTGAAGGCCTACTGGGCGATCAACCTGTTGCCGTTCTTTTGCTGGGCAGGTCAGTTCGTCCCATGACTCATGCGCTACATGCATTGGTCCTCATGCAATGTCGCTGCAGTATTTTCCGCCTCACGAACATACGTGCTGGCACCACCCCGCCTCAGATGGTGGTTGGGGATGCTGGTCCTTTTCTTGTCTTCTGTGCCTATAGGGATCAACTTCGTGAGTTGCGCTGGATTCGTTCACATGTGAACTTGAATTCTCATCCCTCAGATAGACCAGTTATCACTGGTTGAGCTCCACCGTGACTATGTTGCCAAGACCTCAATGTATTGATGAGGTTATTCAACCCTTGCAGCTCGATAGAGAGTGAGTGCATCGCACAGCATCCCTTGAAAACACTTCGCGGCCATACTGAACAGAGACTCTGCAGCCGTTCGTAACCTACCCATATAATTCTCGTGATTCATACCTGACAGGCTTACTACTCTCTAGTCACTATCATCTCTAGGACCTCCTTCATCGTTGCAGACCTCGTCGTCCTTGGTGTAACTTGGCATGGAACATACCGCACTGTTCAATTGGGCAACGAGTTGAAGCATACTTATTCAGGAACACTTCTTCGAGATGGTATGTCTGGTATGTCGTCCACCTTCAAGTTGTCTTCAGAGCTACTAACTCTAGTACACTACTATCAGGAACAACGTATTTCCTGTAAGATCTCCTATAGCTTCAGGCTCTGTGCATATATTCACCTTTTCCCCAGTGCCCTCACAGTACTGAACGTTCTACACCTGCTGCTCTCGATGCTTTCCGTAAGTCTTTGCGCCTCAAGTTCCTTCTCTCGCGAACATCATTGCAATTCATCTTTCCCCCAGATCGATGTTCTTGACCTATCCTCCCTCAGCATGGTCACAATCTTCACAGAACCGTACGCTCCACATTCTCTGAATCCCCCTGCCGAGCCGGGCGCATATGTATCATGCCGCCGCATGCTAACACCAGTCTATGTGTCATTCTGCAGTATCGCGTCAATCCTCGTATCGCGATTCCTCCTCGACCTGCAAGAGGTCCATCAATATCGTGTTGATCCCCAGCTGTCGAGTATGTCCGTTGGCCAGGGCTCCCTCCGCTTCGCTACTAGGGTGATCGGTTCGTTGGGCGAGTCGCTCCCTCCCCCGGGCGACACCTCGCTTGAGGACAAACGGCTCGCCGCCGCCGAAGACGCATCCGAGGCTGACGGCCGCGGCGACGAAGTGGGACAGGACTTTGGGGCGGATGCGGTTGGGGAGGAAGTTGGCGTTTAGTTGCTGGGCTGCTCGACAAATAGCGTTCGCCGTTGTGGATTTGGACTTCCGTATCATGTCGTCCTGACCCCGAGTCGCTCACCTGACGCCCGTGGCCGCTCGTTTCGATATGCATAATGTATGCTCTGTGCAGATTTGAATGGTTGTGAGATTTATTGGAGACGGCCTGGTGGGATCGCAGGCTACTACATATAGCACAAAGGCGGAGTGCGGTCGCTGTCGCGCAGCACGGCATGAATTTCATTCTCTTGTCCGACTCGTGTTTTCTGTAATAAATGTACCTTGGTGGAGGAGTCGCTGCGACAGACTCCAATCTGTCCTGAGAACTAGCACTCATCCATTCACCGCCACTACGATGATGATGGACGGTCTCGAGCCCTCGTTGTTCTCCTCCTCAGCGACCTCGCTCAACAACGTATTTGCTAGTCATCCAAGCTCAAGACATTTGGATTCACCGGTACCATCTGATTCATCCCGGACGAGCTCTGACTGATCCCTGCCTACTCGTTCCTACCCTCCCTATGGCCGTCTTCATATCCTCGCGCGATCCCTGTCGTGGTTGTGGTCGTGCTACGTATGCCCTCCTTCGACTCGATCTCACCTCCACGGCCAGCCTCGTCTCTTCGTTCCCTCATCGTCTCTGCCTCATTGTCGGAGCAGGAGATCGAGCCCGCCGTCAGCAACGTCCGAGGAATCGCCCAAAGCCGTCCACAGCAAGTTCGCGACATCAAGGCCTCAACGTCAACCTCCACCGTGCCGTCAGTTCTATCCTCGACTTCGCCGCCGCTCTGCAATTCCTCATCGCAGTCGGACTCGCACCGGCCCCGGTTGCACGCCTTTGCCTTCGGTGGCGCCCGACGGACCCGCACGCGCGACCGTCCACGGTCCACCCATCATCATGAGCGCAGCCCGCCCCCGTACTCCCTCATTCCTCTTGCCCCGGAGCTGGTCACTTGCCTCGCACTCTCGCCAGGCGTTCTCGGCGTATGCACACGTCCGGACGAGGACGAGCAGTCGGGCGGAGACGAACGAGGGCGTGGTGTTCCGCTCGCAGGGCGTGCGCCGTCAGTCTCGCGGACACGCTGAGGAATAGGCTCCTGGGGACGGGCAAGACCATTTCGTGAGGCCGATCATGACTGCGCCTGGAGAAGTGTGTGCGGGGGAGACAAGGGCTGAAGGAGGGACTCGGTGAGTTGTTGTTTTGCACTTTCTTCCGTCCGAGTTCCTCCCACCAAGCCAACGGCACCTCGCGAGGTTGTTCACGCAACACAGCGTATATCCTCTCCCCGCCCCGTCAGGCTTCACCGTCTTTAGCCCCGAAACCCACCCACCGCTCCTCTCAACCGCTCCCCGTCTGATCACATTGAGCTCCTTCAGCCAGATGGTATCATGAACCCCAGCCTCGAGACGTGCGTCGTCGTCGGTCGGGGGCATTGCCGCTGTGCCGACGTACGGCTACTGTGTCATGTTCGGTGGTAACTCCGTGCACATCCCTTATCCCGACAATTACTGCGCGTTTTCATTTAGGCGCTGCGCGCGAAGGCTAAGGAGGCCAAGTGCGTCGAGGTCGTCGAGGCGACCGTCTGGGAGCTCATCGAGTGCCCGCTGTCTGGCCGTATCCTCGGCGTCTGCGCGACGCGCAAGGAGGAGGCGCGGTCGAGAGGGAGGCGTTCTTTGCGGACCTCATCGTCGTCGCGGACGGCTGCTTTTCCAACTTCCGGAGCCAGGTCATGGGCAAGGCGGCGATCCAGCCCATGCTCAAGAACCACTTCGTCGCTCTGCTGTCGTACCAGCTTGGTACGCACGACACGCGGGTATTGGTGGACGTGAAGAACCCCGTTCCCTCTGAACTCAAGGTGAGCATCCTCGCTTTGTCGTGCTGCACGTTCCCTCTCTCGTCGGACATGCTTCCTTACCCCTGCTGCAGGGTCACATTCTCAATAACATTATCCCCTAACTCCCCACTGCCCTTGACGTGCCTGCGCAAAAAGCCCTCGAGAATGACCGCCTACGGCGGATGCCCAACTCTCTCCTTCCGTCGTCCGAGCAGGGCAAGCAGACGAAGGAGGGCGTCCTGCTCCTCGGCGACTCGTGGAACATCCGGCATCCGCTCACTGGTGGCGATATGACCGTCGCGTTCAACCACGTCGTCCTTCTCCGTGACATGCTGCTCGACGTGAAGAATCTTGCCGACTGGAGCGAGATCAAGCCTGTCCTTTACCGATGGCACTGGGCGCGCAAGCCGCTTTCGTCAACGGTGAACATCCTCAGTGTCGCGCTGTACGACCTGTTCGGGGCACACGGTGCGTTTCCAATTTCCGGCGTCATTCCCGCGTGTCTCATGTCGCTGTTGCTGCTAGACCCCCTCCTCGAAGTCCTCCGAACAGGATGCTTCAAATACTTTGAGCTCAGCGGCAACTGCGTCCGCGAGCCTGTAACGCTGCTCGCTGCGTACGTCACTCCCCGTCCTCTTCCTCTTCATCTCCGAGCGCCATCCTGACGTGGTCGACAGTATCGAGCAAGCACCGTTCACGCTCTTCCGCCACTTCTTCACCATCGCGTTCTACTCGATTTGGGTGCTCTTCACGCACCCGCGGCAGGTCGGCGTCGTCGACGGCAAGCCCGTCCTCAGGCGTCCGCGGCCAGACGAGTACCCGTGCCTCGCGTTCAAGAGCCTCCAAGTGGTAAGTCCTTGTCCTTCTTCGCCCGTGTTGATGCTGTGCTGACGTGCTGACGACCGCAGTTCTGGATGGCGCGTGTGGTGTTCATGCCGCTGCTGTGGACGGAGCTCCGTCCGTGAGGTCCTTGGTGACTTTGAGGCCCTGTCTGCTGTCTGTCCCGATGTCCGACGCACATTGGGGCGGGGTCGTAGATGGGGCTGTTCTGGTAGAATGTAGCGTATAGTCTTGTAATATATACCCACGTCATTTCGGATGCTAATGCATGGATACGTCCTCACGATTCATTTCATAGCGCATAGCGAAGACTACTCAAGTGGTGGACGTAATGGGCGGCGTGCGTTCGAGTGCTGGTGAGCGTCGAGCGAATTCCTTGCCCTCCTCCAAGCGTTCATACAGAACCGAGCATACGGCCGTGCAGGATAAAGTCCTAGAGGAGGCCATCTGGCCATCATGAAGATTGGTACGTAAATGCGCATATATTCACCCACGGCGACGACTCCTCACGCTACATAGGATGTATCTGCGAACTCTGTCCGCTGGTTGTCGCTCCTGCGTAAGCTCTCGCTTCCGCTTGTGCGAATGCCGGGAGAAGAGCCGATGGCGCACACTGTCGTTCAGCTCGAATCGTTCAGCATCGCCTTCGTTCCTGCCCAAGGGTCCTCGGACATGCCGTCTCAAACGCGCGAACCGCATGGCAGGAGCTTCCTTCCTGGATCCCTCGCAACGATGTGCGATGTTGTGGTCGTGGTAACGTCGACCCTGGGGCGCAAGCGCTATGGGGCCGTGTGGCAGAATGCTTTGTTTCTGTCGTCAACGTCCTTGCGGTCTAGGCTTGCTCGTCCATCTGAAGAACAGTGTCGGTAAGATCGAGTGGGCGAGGTCCGGTCTCGGCGACCCCGGTAAGAGCCTTGGTGGTGTTCCAACTGGGATGGTTACCTCACGACGGTCGAAATACGATGTGTGACCAAGTGCTCATCCGAACGTTGAACATAAGGTGCTCTTCGAGCTGCTGACGGAGCGCAGCCCCCGGGCGACGATGTTCTGTTCGTGTCTGCTCCCGACGCTGTTGAGCACCGAGGCTGCGCGGGTGCATGAGATGAGGAAACGATGGATTCGAGCACGATAGATCGAGATGGAGATGTGATTACAGGTTCAACTTTGGTTGCAACGTGTAGAACATCATGTCCCTTCAACGCGGTACGTACTCGTTTCCGCCCGTGAACCGTTTCGGAGCAAGCCCGGCGGCGGCTTGAATACGAGGCGTGAGCTTACGAGGAGATTGGTTTGCGCGCCTTTGTTAGAGCGTGGCATGGGAGGGCGTGTCCCAACTTCCAGACTGGGGGCACCGGGCCACATTCGGTGGAGAAGCGAGATCAGGATCTTACGAGCGGTGTCATGCCGTCTCCACCACATGCTGTACAATCTTGGGCTTCAGTACCACCATCATCGTGTCGTCTTGTCTTTCATCTCCTTCTATCCGGGGCGTATCTTCGCCGCTCTACGTACGGGGCCTCTCAACTGACGCAGGTGGTATCTTGACGAATGGATCGAACCACGTTCGGAAATAAGACCCTGGCTCTGTTCCTTGCGCGCTCCTCGTGTGGTTCCAGATACAGGCACGGAGATATAAATGCAAGCTGCATGAGCTTCTGCCTCTTCAGACTCCAACTGGGCCCCACAAGATGTCCTCTGCGGCCGAGTTCCAGAGCATGTATGTTGTTCTCCCGATGTCTACTCCGTGATCAGCACTCATTTGGCACGCATCTTCCAGCTTGGTCAACAATTATTGTGGATACGCGGCGGCTAGTGAGTTTTGACATTATATATGAGCACGAGAACCACTCACAAGTATGCATTCCTTGCGCAGCCTTGTTATTTCTCGAATACTTCGTGCACCTTCCACAGGAAATCAACCTCTTTTGGAAGGGAAGACTCACCGGGGCGTCCGTCCTCTTTCTGAGCAACAGGTACTTGTCGCTGCTGAACCAGATATTGATTTTTCCAAGCCCCACATCTGAGAAGGTTCGTCATTGCATCAATACTTTATTGTGCTCAACGATTTCATGGATGACTGTGCAGAGGTGTTGCATTTCATCAAGAGTCCATCGGATTGTGCAACTGAATTCGCGTTTGATACAGCTGTTCATTCTTCATTTTCGCCTATGAGACGATTCTCCTGCTGCCTTACTTTCCATGGGCAGGTCAGTTCGTCCCATGATTCATGTGCTGTTCTATCGGTCCTCACAATACGATACCGCCGCAGCATTTTCTGCCTTACGCGCATCAGCGCTGTGTCTGCCTCACCTCAGATGGCCCATCGGGATGCTCGTGCTCCTATTGTCTTCCATGCCTATAGGGATCAACCTCGTGAGTCGCGTTGGATTGATTCACATACGCACTTCAATTCTCATGCTCAAGTAGGCCCGTTATCACTGGTTGAGCTCCACTATGTTACCGACAATTGGATGCTTCGGTAAGGTTGATACACCCTTGCAAGTCACCAGAGAGTGAGTAAAAGATCCCTTGAGGGCTTCTTTGATGCCATACTTACCATACTCCGCAGTTGTTCGTAACCTGCTGACATCATATCTGATATGTCCTGACATACATACTCCCCAGTCACTATCATCTCTAGGACCTGCTTGATCGTTGCAGACCTCATCGTCCTCGGTGTAACTTGGCATGGAACATACCGCACCACTCAATTAGTGCGGGTTGCCGCCGGAGAGCAGAGCAAGCATACATATTCAGGAACACTTCTTCGAGATGGTAGGCCGTTCGCAGTCTGTACTAGCATGTCTCCAAAGCTGACCGGTAAGCGTGATGCACTACTACCAGGAACAACATACTTCCTGTGAGACTCTAGCTCACCTCCTTCAGAATCCGGTTCTGTATTGATTTTTGCACAGTATCCTTGCGCTGCTGAATGTTCTCCACCTGCTATTCACTATGCTCTCGGTAAGTGTTCGTAACTGAAGTCTCTTTGGATAACTTGAGTGCTATTTCCTGTATCTTTGCCTCAGATCACCAGTGATGCCCTTCAACCCGCCAGTTTTGTAACGATCTTCTCAGATCCGTACGTTAACTTCTGCCTTTCCACCCTGTGTCCAGAAACTCTTACTAATGCCATTCCGGCATGCTCATACTTCCACAGTATCACCTCAATCCTCGTATCGCGGTTCCTCATCGACCTGCAAGAAGTCCATCGATACCGGGCTGATCCGCAACTCTCCAGTCTGTCCAGTAGCCAGGGATCCCTTCAATTCGCTACTAGCAGGGCGATCGGTTCGTTGGGCGAGTCGCTTCCTCCCCCGGGCGACACTTCGCTCGAGGACGCACGACTCGCCGCTGAAGACGCATCTGAGGATTCCGGTCATGGCGGCGATGAAGAAGACCAGGATATGGTGGAGGCTGGTGCGAACGCGGAGGAGGCTGCGGCTTAGAGCTGCACTTGGCGGACATCCTCGGAGTTCGAGATATCCTAGACGATGCGGCATCCCAACGGGCTAGAGTCGCCGCTGGCCTGATTCCACTCATTCATCTTGTATCCAGCGTTGCAGATTTCGGACACTCATCTTGGCTGTTTTGTATGATTGATAATTTATTCGAGTCACTCGCAGGGTCGCAGGCTCTCCATCGCAGTCTAGAGGGTGCACAGACGATACGCGTACAGTGGAAGACTTGGGTCCGAGGTAACAATGTTACTAGTACTTTTGCGCTCGTCAGGTTGTTCCTCTGTTCGCTGCGACGTGGAGAGCCGAAGCGGCTTCCCGAACACCCTCCTCCTCCAGAGCACTTCGGAATATCCGTGATGGATGGTAAGTTCGGAAGAACGGTGTCATCATTCCATACATCGAGTAGCCTGCATACCTGTGCATACCCAGTCCCTCTAGCTGCTATCATCCCAAGTTCCAACCGCCGCTATCCAACACACCACCACCCCTGCGCGTCTTTGCCGTGAAGACTGTGATTTGCCGCGGCCATATCTCCGTGAAGGAAGAACAACGGTTCGTCGGCGATGAATAGGAAATGGATATAGACTAGTAGGATGGTGGTGGGAGATGGAAGAGGAGAGCGCGCCTCGAGGCCCTCCGCATTCCGCGCACGCCCCCCCCCCCGGCACACACACCACCAAAAACAAACCACCCAGCCCCACCCAGCCCCCCTTCGTGCGCGAGCGACCAGCGAACACAGAACGGAAACAAACATACATATAACTGCAGTGAGTCCCCTTCATTGTCCCCCGCGCAAGCATGAATCCGCCAAGTCCAAGTCCGCACGGTACCGACCTCAATTTGCAGGACCCGCCTCCGTACAGACCGCCCTCTGGCTTGTTCATCCTCCCCGCCGCCGTCCCAGAGCTCCAGTTTCTCGCTGAGCATTCCCGAGAGCCCCCGCGCCGCTTGTGCGCGCACACCGTCGCCGCGAGCTTGCAATTGACCCCGCTCCCGGAGCGTTCCAGCACTGGTCCAACTCCCAATATCTCAACATTCGCCGCATCTTCGCCTGCCCGGGAGCTCGTCGCTTCCCTCGCACTCGCAATCATACTCCCACTTCGTTAGGCGTTCTCCGACTACTCACGAGTCACGCGTTCGGCCCCGCGGGAGCCCGACCTCGGACGAGGATGACGAGTCGGGTGCGGAGAGGGCCACTGGTGAGCAACTCCCACCCGTACCCGTACCCGCCGCGGGTTTACCCGACCCTTGCTACGCCCTAGCGAAGGCCAAGGAGGCCAAGTGCGTCGAGGTTGTCGAGGCGACTGTCTCGGAGTTCATCGAGTGCCCTCTCCTCGGCGTCCGCGCGACGCGCAAGGAGGAGGGCGCGATCGAGAGGGAGGCATTCTTTGCGGACCTCACCGTCGTCGCGGACGGCTGCTTCTCCAACTTCCGGAGCCAGGTCATGGGCAAGGCGGCGATCCAGCCCGTGCTCAAGAACCACTTCGTCGGGCTCGGGCTCGAAGATGCGCAACTGCCCATCCTAACATATGGAACGAACGGTGATGCTTGTGGAGAGGTATGGGCCGGTTCTGTCGTACCAGATTGGTACGCACGACACGCGGGTATTGGTGGACGTGAAGAAACCCGTGCCCTCTGACCTCAAGGTGAGTACTCCTGTATTGTACTGCGCGTCCCCTCACCCTGCCGCAGGGCCACATCTTCGACAACATTATCCCGAATTCCCTGCTGCCCTCCACTTGCCCGCGCAAGAAGCCCTCCAGGATGATGGCCTTGCCATTTTCTAATCGATAATACAGGACCGAGCATACCGGCGTGTAGGATGAAGTCCTGGAATACGCCAGCCGGCCATCATTCTTGGTACGTAAATGCGCATATATCCACTGACGGCGACGGCTTATCATGCCATGCAAGATACACTTGCGAACTCCCTCCGCGGGATGTCGCGCCTGCCCCGAGAAGAGTTGATGCACATCAGCGCGTTCAGCTCGAGTCGTTCAACTTCAACATCGCCTTCATATCTGAGGGTAGATTCGCCCTGACTGCGCGACTTGCATGGGAGCAGCTGTCTTCCTGGATGTCTCGCAACGACATGCGGTGCTCTGGTCGTGGCATTTGCAACGTCGACCCGGTGCAAGCCCTGTACGGTGGGTCGTGCTGACCCTCGCCTGGCGGAACTGGTTTGCGTCCATCGCTGACGTCCTTAAGGTCGAACATCGGTGCGATAGGGTATAGTGAGGACTCAGTGACCCCGGTGGAGAGCCTTGGCTGCGTTCTACTAGGGAATAGCTAAACAGACGTTGAATACTAGTAGGAGGTGCTCTCCGAGCTGCTGTCGGAGTAGTCCCACGAGCGAGGATGCGCGGCTGATGATGTTCTATCTGTGCCTGCTGCGGCTCACGGTATGGACGCTGGTGAGTCAGGCTGCACAGGGCGCAGGAGGGAGGACGCGATTTGACATTCACATTCAGATCGTGGATTTCAACTTTGGTTACGGTCGCGTATCGATTACATCCCTTCACGCGTCGTACGTACTTGTCGGTCCTTGTGGTGTCGATGACATTGACCTGCCTCCATCCATCGAGACGCGAGCTTGCGAGTAGATCGGCATGTGAGTACTGGAATCTATGGGCACCGGGCGCGCGAATGTGGCGGAGAAGCGAGATTCGGATCTTAGCTGCGGGCACAGTGCTGTGCCCAAGCGGCGTCCTCGTCTTGTGTGTTCATTCCCTCATGTCCGGGCATTTCATCGCCGCCATGGGTATCAGGCCTCCCTACAGACGCGGGTTGTGTCTTGATGAAGGGATCGAACCACGTTTAGAAAGATTCAGGACCTACATCAGCTTCCGTCACTTCAGACTTGGACCAACTTGAAACCCCACAAGATGTCCTCTGCGGCCGATTTCCAGAGCTTGTATGTTGTTCTCCCGACGTCTCATCCGTTATGATCACTCATTTGTCGTCCATCTCCTTCAGCGTGACCAGCATTTATTGTGCATGCGCGGCGACTAGTGAGTATGACATTACATGAGCCTAACGTTCGCTCACAACCTATGTTTGTCACTTGCAAAGCCTTGATCTTTGTGGAATACCTGGCGCTCCTCCCGCAGGAGATCGACCTCTTCTGGAAGCGAAGACTCACCGGAGCATCCGTCCTCTTTCTGTGCAACAGATACCTATCGCTGCTGGCTCAGGTATTCATATATTTGAACCTCACATCTGGCAAGGTTCGTCATTCCATTGGCAATGTTCTACCGTTATCAACGTTTTTATGGATAACTGTGCAGAGGTGTTGTATTTCAGAGTCCAAAAGTCCATTCGATGTGCGACTGAACCCGCCTTTGACCCAGCTGCGCCATCATTTTGAACGCATATTGGGCCATCAAGTTGCCGCCGTACTTCTCCTGTGCAGGTCAGTAACCAGTTCGTCCGATGAGTCATGCGCTCCGTGC
The DNA here is from genome assembly GCF_003813185.1 of Lentinus tigrinus ALCF2SS1-7. Taxonomy (NCBI): domain Eukaryota; kingdom Fungi; phylum Basidiomycota; class Agaricomycetes; order Polyporales; family Polyporaceae; genus Lentinus; species Lentinus tigrinus. The sequence continues at coordinate 428,490 of NW_027137929.1, forward strand.
CGCATTGGTCTTCATACGATGCTATGTACTGCAGTGTTTTCCGCCTTACGGACATGCGCGCTGGGCCTACCTCACCTCAAATGGCCACTGGGGATGCTCGTGCTCCTATTGTCTTCCGTGCCTGTAGTGCTCAACTACGTGAGTTGTGATGAATTATATATTCGCACGCGCACTTGGATTCTCATGCTCGAAGTAGACCCTTTACCGCTGGTCGCGTCCCGCTGTACAACCAACGTTCGGATGTTTCTCTGAGGACCTTATACCCATGCAACTCGCCAGAGAGTGAGTACTACAACATACTACCCTGAGAGCTTCTTTGATAGGTATCTTACTCATCATCACACTCCACAGCTGTTCGTGACCTGCTGATACCATGTCCGATACTGAGTCCTGACGTCCTCCCTAGTCACTATCATCTCCAGGGTCTGCATCATTGTTGCCGACATCATCGTTCTCGGCGTGACTTGGCATGGAACATATCGTGCTACTCAACTGATGCACACTGTCCCCGGCGAGCAGGGCAAACGCACTTATTCGGGAACCCTTCTTCGAGATGGTGCGGTGGTCAATGTCTAGGTTTTCATCTTTCATTGTCTCCAGACTCCAGAGCTAACTTTGATACGCTACTATCAGGAACATTATACTTCCTGTAAGATCAGATCTCCAGATCGACTTCAATTCCTACGAAATCTGGTTCAGTATTCATATGTACACATTTGGAACAGCGTCCTGGCGATACTGAACTCCCTCCACCTGGTGTTTTCGATGCTCTCAGTAAGTCTCTCGGGCTGTCTGAAGTATCTTCTCTTCCTGCGACTCACCTTTTGCCCAGATCGCCGTCATCGCCCTGCAACCCACCAGCTATATCACAGCATTCACGGATCCGTACGTACTACGTTCCCCGTTAAAAGATCTCACCCTGCTCAGTGCCGGACCGGGACTTGTCATGTCGCGGAATGCTAATGTGAACTGTGAACTTCATGTCATTTCACAGTATTACATCAATCCTCGTATCGCGGTTCCTCATCGACCTGCAAGAAATCCAAAAATATAAGGCTGATCCGCAATTGTCCAGTCTGTCTGTGGGTTGGCAGGGCTCAGCTTTTCAATTGGCTACTCTGAGTAGGATCATCGGTTCGCTGGGCGAGTCTCTTCCTGCCCCAGGGGCCTGGGACACTTCACTTCTTGAGGACGAACGAGTCGCCGCTGAAGACGCATCCGCATCTGAGGATTTCGACTCGTACGGAAGCGAGGAAGTAGGCCAGGATGTGGAGGCTGATGCGATTGCGGAGGAGGCTGGGGCTTAGACTTGGTTCGTGGGCTTCCGAAGCGACTTCGATGTACATATGTAATTCCGGGTGCCGCAGTCGCTCATATGACGCCAATCCATTTCGTCTTGGAAACTTGTTTCAATATTCTCTGCACGGCTTTGCTAACAGTGTATTATATTGGAGATGGCCCGTAGGGATCGCAGGCGTTGAATATAGCACAACTTGATCGGAATGCGGTCGCTGAGCGCAGCCCGGCATGGATTTAATTCTCCTGTCACTTCTCGTACTCCGTATTTTCTGTAACTTGAGTACTATGTGGAGTCGCTGCGACAGACTCCAATTTGTCCCGAGGGCTTCGTAAGTGAGCACTTCTCCATTGACCACCACCACGATGATGCTGGACGGTACTGACTCGTCTCGAGCCCTCGTCGTTCTCCTCGTCAGCGACCTCGCTCAACAACGTATCTGCTAGTCATTCAAGCTCGCGACCCAGCCCGGACGAGCTCTGACCGATCCCTGCCTACTCGTTCCTATCCTCCCTATGGTCATCTCCGTACCCTCGCGCGATCCCACTGCGGCCCTGCTCGAGGAGACTCGGCGCATCCTGTCCGACGCGCGTCTCGAGCCCGCGGAAGGTGCGCGTCTGGAGGAACTGCGCGGCCGCGCTGTCTTCCATTTTCGAGAGCGCGTTCTCTTGGTTGCGGAGGACGACGGCGGAGGAGTCCCCAATGTCGTCGTGCGCTGAGGCGCCGTCGTATCGCTTTGCGTGGCGGTACTTGCCGGTGACGACAGAGAAGACGGGCTGGTCGTCGTCCTCGTCTTCTGGGTTCTCTGGCGGTGAGTCTGTTCGTGGCGGAAGCAGAGTATGAGATATCGGCCTATTCATGGCACGTACTAGCTGGACTCACTGTCGATGGCGTCCTGCTGCTCCCTGAGCAGCTGCTCGAAGTCGAGCACGTACCGCCCGGTCCACGTCTGCGTCGGCTGCAGTGCGAGCTCGAGCTCGTACGGGGTCACGATCGGGCGGAGGAACTCCTTCGCGTCGAGGAGGCTGTTCTCCGGGCACGCGACGAGGACGAAGCACTCGATCTCGAGGAAGTTGCCGAGCTTGGCGGGGTTGATCTTGCCCACGCTGAGCGTGTAGGACTTTTTGTGCGCGCGCTTGATGATATCGCGTAGGTGCGAGATGAGTGGGAGGTAATTGGCTGGGAAGCGGCGTCAGAACGGGGTGGGGTGGGAGTGGGTAGGAAGGGGGTGGAGATAGAGATAGAGAGAAGAGGGGGAGGGACTGACCGACGCCGAGGGTCCCCACGAGGATGCCGATGACGTCTGCGTCGCGTGCTCGTTGGACGACTGCGTAGCGGCGCATGAGAAGTTTGTTGGTGCGGCCGGACTCCAGTCGTGCTGTACGGGTTTTGGGATCGTACGAGTAGACCTGTGGAAGACGGAGCGTCAGACGAATGCGACAGGGTGGAGGGAGGGCATCTGGCGTACTTCGTAGGATGCATGAGTTAGCAGCAGATTGGTAAGGGTGAGACTCTCCCCGCCGATGTAGAGGATGACGCTGTTCTCTGGGGACGCCTCCTCGACCGAGGAGTCCTCTGGGCTGTTGTCTTGTCCGGCTTCGTGTAGTTCGTGTGGGGTGCGATGTTGTCCTGAAGGGGACGGGTGGGCCACAAGCGGGATAGGGGTGTGTAATATTCGGGCAGGTGAAGGTAGCCTGCTCTTCAACTCCGATACGATGGAATCTAAAAATAATAATCACAGTCAGAACGCGACGACAGAGCTAGTGACGACTCACCGGCGCGGTGCGCGTAGCCAACATCGTAGCGGAGGAGGACCGTCTGCCTATCCGCGACGTTAGACTGTGCGGTCACGACATCGAAGAAGCACTCCGCGCAGTGAGAGGGGTCTATTGGCTTCTTGCCGAGCACATATATCACCGGAAGACGGGATGTCCTGTGTGCATCGTCAGCGAGCTGTGTGCAGTGCTTCACATGGCGGCAAACGCACTGACTCATGCAGGCATGGCCGTAGTGGACGAGCGCGTCGGCTTCAACATGTTGGGCTGCAACTTCGTCGACACAGCAACTAATACCAATGCAGTCAGTTCAAGCATCGAAGCGATTCCCGAGGACTGACCTTCCATACGACGTGTCCGCAAGGATGTAGAGCTCTTTCGTATCGGCGATCTTCAACTTGAGTAGTCTGAAGATCGGCACTGAATGCGGAAGAAGTTCATCGGGGAACTGTAGAGCGATCTGCAGCAGACAATAGTTAGTCACAGCCCATGTGTTCGACACTGTAAGTATACCGACTCTCGTGTAATCTCCCTTCTCGATCTCGTTGACTGTTCGTGCGATATCGTATGCCTCTTCAAGCTCTTCTGGTGATAATACCCTCTGTACTTCTTCCTCCAGTTCGATCGTGCGGGTGATCGCATCGGCACCCGACGACGAGAAGGTAGTGACCTCCGCCATGAAGTGGTTAAGAACTAGAAACTTTTGCACGGGATGCCGGCGACATTTCATAATGTAAGGTACCGAATTGTAAGTTCCAGGCTGTAAGTCATAAAACAAATGCGTTAGTGTTGCGGGTGGCCAGCACTTACCTGGATTAGCCTGACAACTAATACGATAATACTGGCCTACAAAATCAGGGACAAATATTGCAGCGCCCATCAATGAATTATGTCATAATATCCCGGTTTGGCAACAGCCAAAATTCGAGGGAGTCGCGCCGCGCCGAGAGCGTCCGCCATCCGGCACCCGCATCCTCCCCTCATCCCCTCCGCTATGTCCTCCTCCACGTCGTCGCAGGGCGTCGCTGACCGCGTCCAGAACTTCGTCTCTGAGCACAAGCATGCCGTCCTTCTTGGCACTGCTGCCGCGCTCGTCGCCATTGGCGGCGTCGCGTACTACGCCTCGTCTTCGCGCGGACCCGGAGGTGACGTAGAGAGGGGGGAGGGCAAGAAGGACAAGAAGAAGAGCAAGAAGAGGAAGACGGTCAAGGACGACGATGGTCCTATCATCGAGGAGAGGAAGCCGAAGCCCGCTGCTGTCGAGGAAGGTGAGTGATGTGTTCAGAACAGTCGACTGTTGGTCGGGGATGATCTCGTGCCGTCGCCTCATACGGGAACCTGGCCAAGCCTGGGAGGTTGTCGGAATATACTGACGAGCTCTTTATAGAGGACAGGGAGTACAGTGCGGAGGAGATAGCTGCGATGTCCCACGAGGTGCGCACTCGTCCAGCGTCCAACTTCTTCAGCATTTGCTAATCCTTGTCTAGGAGCGGACGAAGGTTGCGGCCTCGCTGAAGGCGAAGGGTAACTCCGCGTACCAGGCGCGCAAGTTCGCCACCGCTATCGACTACTATACCCGTGCCATCGCTGTTACCCCCAAGCCCGAACCCGTCTTCTTCAGCAATCGCGCTGCGTGCTACGTGAACCTCAACCCTCCACAACACGACAAGGTTGTCGAGGACTGCGATGCTGCTCTTGCCTTGGACAAGAAGTATCTGAAGGCGCTGAACCGTCGCGCCACGGCGTTGGAGGCACTAGAACGGTATGAGGAGGCTCTGCGAGGTATGTTGCTCACTCCCAAGGCCGTGTGGACGTGCTCAGCGTGCCTGTGTAGACTTCACTGCCGCTGCCATCCTTGACCAGTTCCAGAACATGTCGTCAGCGGAAGCCGTGGAGCGAGTACTCAAAAAGCTTGCCACCAAGAAGGCGACGGACATTCTCAGCGTACGCAGCACCCTTCTTCCCCACCTTCTATTACTGCTGACATCAATGCAATCTCCAGACGCGTGAGAGACGGCTACCCTCGCATATGTTCACCTCTGCATACTTCGGTGCCTTCCGTCAAAGTAAGTGATGTTTTGGTGGAGTCCAGGATGGAGCTCATATGTGATTCCCTCAGGGCCACTGCCCGAACTTCCCGAGAACCCCACTACCGGAGACAATACCCTCATTCTTGCCCTGGAGGCTCTCGGCGCATCCGACTATGCCCACGCCTTCACCCTGGTCAATGAGGCCATCGAGCAGGGCATCTCGTGGGACAAGGGCCAGGCGGAAGCCCTCAACCTTCGCGGCACGTTCAAGTTCCTGATGACGGACGTTGACGGTGCGAAGGAGGACTTCCTCAAGTCTCTGGAGCTCGATCCATCACTTACCCAGACATGGGTGAAGATCGCCAGCGTATGGATGGAGCAGAGTGACCCGACGAAGGCGTTCGAGTGCTTCGAGGAGGCCATCAAGCACAACCCGAATGACCCGGACATCTACTACCACCGCGGTCAAGGTACGCCCTCGCAATTCCTTCCGGAGGATGCGCTCTGACGCACAGCCCGCGCAGTGCTGTTCATCATGAACGAGTTTGACCAGGCTGCCGAAAACTACACGAAGTCGACGGAGCTGGACGACAAGTTCGTGTTCAGCCACATCCAGCTGGCAGTTGCCCAGTACAAGTCTGGCAACCTTGCGAATAGCATGGCCACCTTCCGCCGAACGCTGAAGTCGTTCCCCGACCGTAGTGAACCTCAAAACTACTAGTATGTCTCTGGTGTCTTGGCACTAGTGAGCCAACCTAACGAGCACCTTGCAGTGGCGAGCTGCTCTTGGACCAGCAGCGCTACCCCGATGCGATCGAGAAGTTCGACCGGGCCATCGAAATCGAGCGTGCCAAGTAAGATCGGTTTCCCGGGCTCGTTCGGCCTGTAGTCTAATCTCTGCTTTGGCAGGACTCCTCCCATGAACGTTCTGCCGATGGTTAACAAAGGTCTCGCGATGTTCCAATGGCAGCAGGACGTCGCCACCGCAGAGAAGTGCTGTCAGGAAGCTCTCGAGATCGACCCCGAGTGCGAGGCCGCGGTGGCCACGCTCGCGCAGCTCAGCCTGCAGCAGGGCAAGATCGACGTCGCCATGCGCATGTTCGACAAGCAGTCGCAGCTTGCGCGCAGCGAACCCGAGCTTGTCAATGCGCTCACCTACCAATACGTGAGTCCCGCCCTATCCACGTAGTCTGTTATGGCCCACCGCTGACCGTTGTTCGGTTCCGCTCTCAGGCCACAGAGGCACAGGTGCAGTTCATGCACACGTACCCCGACATGGCCGCCCAGCTGGGGCAGATGGCGCGGATGATGGCGTGAGCGACGTTGTGGCGTGCTCAAACGTCGGAGATGAAGGAGATGGACTTGTCGTCGTGTGTGGACCGCGACCGCTATGTTTACTGTGCGCATTTTATGTGACTTGCTTAAGCATATTCTACCGTAATCCCGCCCTAAAATACATCCTCACTCGCTCGCTCTGCCTACTCATCGCTGATTCACTCATCGTTCTCGTCGTCCCTGCCCCGCAACCTGTTCCTGTCTGTGATTGAGCCCATACAAATGATGGTGGGATCTGCAGAAATGCTGTGGCGGCAGTGATGATCCCGTCGCCCTCGGAGAGCGGAGCGCTCTGTGCCCGGTTCACTCTGCACCACCACCACCACTCTTCACGCTATTCACGACTACAACTTCACCAAGCTTTAACATCACTCTCAAGTTCTCGTGCTGTACTTTCAATCTATAGCGATAGCCCTCCCTTGGTTCACCCTCTCTGTATCTCTCGACATCGACACAAGCAAGCAAGCTATACCATCACGTTCAACGATCATGGATACCCCGAGCTCGGGCTCATCGACACCGCCGGACTCGTCCAGCCAGGCGAAGCGAAGGCGACAGGTCGCCTTCTACCCGCATATGAATTCAACCAACAAGCCGCAGAAACCGTTCAGTCGCAGCGCGGCCAAGCGGGAGAGCGTGATGGCTTTGGGCAGCATCGAGTACCTCCAGCACTACTTCACCAAGACCGGGATAGCAGCTGAGAGCGAGTACGTGGGCATCCCCTTCTTGAGTGTTGATATCGAGCAGGTGTTGAGGTGCGTGCTGTAGTCCGCTGAACAAGCCAAAGAGCGGGTTGGTCCCCGCGATCGGCGGGCTCGCCACCCTTGCGAAGAGGCCGAACCGTAGCCCATCCTTCGTGCTCCCTCCTTCGCCGGCGATCCCGCAGACAGTGCAACCTACGTTCCCTCCGTACGTCAAGACATTCGAGACGGACCCGGAGAACCTGCGGCCGGGAGTCATTGAGGACCTGATCTCCGTTGCATCGGGATGGAACCTCGATCCCACACAAGAGCAACCGGCAGGGCAAGACCCGAACCTCCTCGGGGTGGGCGACAAGCACAGAGGCGACAACGTCGACGTACTCGAGCTGCTTAAGACAACCACCCGCGCGGTCCGAACAGTACGGAACTACCTCGTCTCCCTGCCCGACGACTCCTCCGTGCCGCAGAACCGCGCGCACTTCCGCCCCCAGACGCTCTCCAGCTCGCCGCTGCCCAAGCGGCAGGTCTCGCAGCCCAACTCCCCGCACGACCCGCTCACGCGAATACGGGGGCGCGCACTCGAGGTGCTCTCCGTGCTGCGTGAGCTCGAAGAACGTGCGCGGCTCCCGCTCGACCACGACGCGTACGACGCGCAGAGCGATCACGGCTCGTCGAATGACACTACCACGGGTCCTGCGTCGCGCGGTACGTCCCCCTCCTCGCATCTGGAAGAACCTGAGTTTGTGGACGCGGACACGTCGGTCTCCATCTCATATGTCGACGTAGGTGGCCGACAGCGCCAGGTCCCCGTGTGGGACGACGAGGACTCGGACGTCAACGTGAGCGAGGAGGAGCACGACAAGCGGGAGCGCTGGGACGAGCGCCTCGTGCTCGGCGGCGGATGGCTTTACAAGCAGGACGTCAAGATGGAGGACCTGGCGCGCGAGCGGGAGGTCGTTGGCAAGTACCTCGAGGCCGTCGATGATGTTCTGTTCGGAGGGCCGAAGGAGGGAAAGAGGGGCTGGGAGCGGGAGAAAGAACGAGTGGAGAGGAAGGAGAGGATGGACCGGGAGACACGATCGAAGGGCCGCAGAGTCAGTGCTGGGGATGCTATGGGCAGTTCTGGCGAGAGCTCTGGACGGGCTGGCCGGCGAGTGGTGTCTACGGGCATGCTTGATGCAATGAGGAGTATGGTCGTTACCGAGGAGCCCGAGGAAATGGAGTCAATTGACGAGGAAGAGGCGATTGACGATGATGATCTACCTCCGTGGGCGAAGCGGTCAACATATCAGGGCGACGAATATGGTGCGTCTGTCCGTCTGTTCTCTACATATCATAACTCAATGTGTTACAGGTCGCCTCCATGCTCTCCTGGTCGCTCTACTACCAGCAGATTTGCTACGACTATTGCCCATGTCCTCTTCAGACCACTCAGAAATCCTCCGCGCCCTATCGTCTGGTCAGATACTGTGCAACGCATATAACACGGGCGTACGACGATCACGGAAGCCGTGGGGGTACGTTAGCAGAGACGCCATCCATGACATCGCTGCGCTCGAAGAAGCCCGAGTTGCAGAAGCCACCGAAGGCGGCAAGCGCGGCTGGACATTCCGACGCACAGACAACTTGCGTCTATGGGCAGCGTGCGTTCTCCAGACCTCTGTCGTTCGCACAGCCATCTCAATGATTTGTTACAGCGCGTTGAAGCTCCGGTACTCCCTGCCCATACTCATGCCCAGCAGCAAACGCAGAGAAGGCACAGGGACTCGTCCGGGCACCCCTGCGCAAGGCGGTACGCCGCTTGCGTCGCCTTCTGCCTCGGCCTTCACGTTCCCTCCTGCAATCACCGAGGACGTTATCTTGTTCGATGCGCCGATGGTAGCTCGTCTTGAGGACGGCTGGGACCAGATGCTGGAGAAGTTGGTCTTCATGTGGGTGGATGCGGTTGTGAGCGAGCGGAGGGGGGAGCGATAGCGTCGCTGTGCTGCTTGGTTGTCCTTCAATATATGTCATGTATGTTGCCGCGGTCATCCTAGTCTAGCAGATAGAAATTGGTTAAGAAGTATCAATTGCACTCGACGTCGTACAGGACCTGGCTCACCATCGGGGATAGAAAACTTCCTCGACAACCAACTTTCAGTTTTTGCATCTCACACACATCTCCGGGATTCTCTTCCTTGTCTTAAGGATGGTGACAACATGAGACTCGAGTATTTCAGAAGTGCATATCAAGTACACCATTGGCGAAACGTATTGCATGGGCTTTATCGTTTAAATAATCCGATATGGTGTAACGGCTAACATTACCGCCTTTCACGCGGTAGCTCGGGGTTCGATTCCCCGTATCGGAGTTCGCCTCAAGACGCTTAACCTTTTTCCGTCCTAGTATTAGTAACGCAGTCACTGCACGATGTCGTAGCAGGGACACATAATTATGCAGTGGTTTTGTTACCCCTTGGCCCACTAATGTAGCAGGCTTTTGATTCCAGCATTGCGCATGCGACTTAAGGACTGTCGCCTACAGGACCGATGAAATTCACTACATGTAGTAGGAGACAAAGGAAAATCACTAATGGTACATCAACGCAAATCTGACGGAAGGAAAGGATACACAACATGATGATTGAACAGGGAGGAGAGCAGAGCGAGACAGCTATACGTGATACAGAGACAACCATGAATGAGCTGCGTGACCGGGGCAATAACTGAAGCTCTAGAGTCGCCATTTGCGTTCTCCGGGAGCAAGCTGTTTGTTCTTGTGCATGTAAAAGAGGCGCAGGGACATGATGATGATGGCCCCTTCGAACAGGAAGCCAGCGTTCGTAAAGTGGCCTGTCGGGAAACCCGGAGCTTCGGAGTCCTTGTATATATAGACACCTGCGCACGTTCTCAGCAAAGGTACGGGAGTAGGGTCATAAGACATCTTGGAGCGTACCGATGATCTGCCCGAACTGACCAAACGCGACGTTGAGTGGCACGGCGAGCGTCGCTGCGCCCGTACTCCGTAGGTTCGCCGTGAGCCAACTCAAGGATGGGGCGTTGCAGGAGAAAGAGAATGATAAGGCGAAGCAGAGAAAGACGTAACGCGCCTTGAATGCGTCGGGAGGGAGTGCTCCTGTGTCCGACGAGTGATGGTTAGTCTGGGGAGACGGTTGACGTTAGCTAGTTCTGCGTACCTTCCACGAGGAAGCTTATGGCTCCGATGATCATGGAACAGCATGTCGCCAAAGACCGCGCCTCATATCGGTCTGCTATCCACGCCACAATCACCGTGACCACAAAGCCGATAGCGTACGGGGGAACAGTGAATAGCTGCGCATCGAGACCGGTGTACCCCAGACCCGCGACAATGGTGGGTGCGAAGAGGGAGTTGCTCGAGAACGAGACAGAGTTGGAGATATACGCGATGTAATGCGCGTAGAGCCGCCAGTCCATCAGGGTCGCCTTCGCTTCTTTCCAGGTGATCTTGTCGGAGCCGAGCGAGGCAACGCCTTTGATGCGCTGCGTCGCCAGCTCGCGTTCCTCGTCCGAGAGCCAGGAGACTGTCTCCGGGTAGTCAGGGAAGAAGAGCGCGCAGAGGATGGCCGCGAAGCACGAGGGGGAGCCCTCAATGAGGAACAACCAGCGCCATGCCTGGAGTCCGTGCACTCCGTTCAAGCTCCTCCCTATACCATACGCAATCGCACCGCCGAATGCACCTCCTAGGCTCGAGCAGGCGACGATCAGGGCGATGCGGATGGCGCGCTCTTCGGGCCTGTACCAGAAAGTGAGGATGAACACTTGCCCCGGGAAGAGGCCAGACTCGAACGCTCCGAGGAAGAACCGGACGGCGACTAGGCCACTGTAGTTCTTTACCGCGGCGAGAAGCATGGTCATGGCACCCCAGCAGAACATCATGAGCGCCATCCAGCGCGAAGGCCGGAACTTCTTGAGCATGTAGTTGGATGGTGTTTGGACGATGGTGAAGGCGACGATGAAGATCATGAGTGCGACCAGATACTGCTCATTGGAGATCTTGAGAGTCTGCACGAGCGAGTCGCCTTCATCGCGGTTGAGAACCTTAGCGTTGCCCTGGGGGATGGTTAGGGTAGGTGGTGGGTGGTGTAAGAGGGTAAATGGGGCTCACAATATTCGACCGGTCAATGAAGCACAGTAGATGGATGATCATCGCCGCTGGGATGATTCGCAGATCTATCCTTCTCACGAGTCTGTGGGCATGCAGGGTCAGAGCGAAGAATGACGCACCGAGATCAGTGAGAACAGAACACACCTTCTCTCAGCAACGGGATCTACAACATACTCCGAGGTCGTGCTGGAGCCATCAGAGCCCGTTAACGGCGGTTTCTCGATATCCAGCGCTTCCTTCGAGGAGCTGTCCATCGTGTGCGAAAGTCCGGAGGTAATGGCGAGGACAGCCGTACGAGAGACGGGGCTCGTCCGCTTAACCTGCGCGGACTCAGCGCAGTTATATCTGCACTAGTGCCGGCGGTTGAATCATACCAGAAGTAGAATTGGCTGCCCCGTGTAATCAGTGATCACCGGAGCGAGAGCGCCGTTCTAGTCTCTTGACCGCAGGGGATGCATCGGCTGCCTTCTATCCTATCTTCGGGCATGTAATCCTGGGAGCGACGGAAAACGCGGCGGCCTGTCCACAGACGCCTTCGCTCCCGTATACCCTGCATGAGAGCTCGTAAAGACACCGGACTTTTGACGACTATAGACGGAATCCTGTGCTGCCAATGTGTCCATGCGGCGGGGTTTAGGTGCAACCTGTGTCATAGAATCTGGGTTTCGCGTGAGCCTGTCATTATGTGTGTGCCACTCGCAAGAGCGTACCTGGCTTGTAATGCGGCTTCGTAGGCTAGCGTAAAAGTAGCTCGCGAATCAGGACATGTGGAGTCGGTCAGAAGACCCAGGGGGGTCGCGAGCGAACGAAAGGCTTGGGAGAGGCTGGGATGAGCAAATGATACTTCTTGGGGGATGGTGAGCCGCGAGCGGGCGTCGTGGTGTGAGAACCCCGAGAAGCGGGAGAAGTTCGGCTTGCTCAGCGAGGAGATCGCTCCGAGCCTCCCCAATACATGGTTAGAGCTGAACGTGGTCCAGGCGGTTGCGACGAACACTGCATATGATGAATGAGGTCGGGTGGTACGCATCAGTACGGATGAGACTCTGTTTCTATGTCGACCACGTTATGCCGCATTGCTGTGTCTCAGCAGATACGGCTGCAGAGTACATCGGACGAGATATCAGCTTGGCATATGTTACACGGATGGTGAGTGACGTACCTCATCGATTGTAGTGTGTCAAACTAGTGTAAAGACATTCTGTTGGTCATATACATATTCCCAGTGCGCTTTGTGCATTTGATTCTGAGACTTCTGCCGGCAAACGTGTGCAATCTAGGAACGATCATGTGGGCGTACGCGTCTCGGGTAAGTATCTGCATATGCCCGCTGCGGACTGCCAGCAACACAGAGGGGTAGCAGGTAATGCCGTTCGGTTAGGCTGACTTTTCGCAACTTCAGTACTTAGAACTCGTCAGCATAGAGTGATTCCGCTGTGGAAAGAATCAGGATCAGGGCTTTGAGAAGATGGCGCGACGATTATGCGCAAGGATCAGCAACCCAGAGAGCGTACGAGAATATTGTCCCACTTAATCCATGACCCCCATTCGCGAGACTCAGTGAATTGAAGCTTCGCACCTATAAAGACTTGTTAGACTACAGTGAGAGTCACATTCAGGTTGGAATCAATACTCGAACCTATGACGTGTCCCATCCACCGCCACGAGACTATGAGAGCGTGCAGCCGCGCGTTCCCTATGCATTCGTACCATTCATGTTATGGGTCAGGAGTTCAATGTCCTGCGAGAATGCTGTAAGTTTTGCGCATGGACGGTGTGTTGTTCCGACACGGTTACTATGCTCAAGCGCACAAGTCGGACGCTTCGGACAAGTTCGGATATCGGACCGATCCTCCGCGAGCAATGCAACCCACACAGCTCTTGCCAGTCACGTCCAACTACGCATTCGTGCACGAGTCCGAGCGGAGTAGCTGAAGGTGTGTTAGAAGCTATGTATATCAATCTTTTTTACTATAATATGAGGCCTTAGAAAGGCCGCTGCGACGACTTCGAGGCGTTGCAAATGAGTACAATTAGCAAATTTGGCAGGGTCAACACTGGTGGCAACAGTTGACTTCTCCAACATTGTGTAAAGAGCATCATTTCGCACGGGAGCTACATATTTTGCCACTCATTTGCCTCATAAGTTGGCTCAAGAGTGGCCGATAGTGTCATTGCGCATAGCCGGAAAACAAAGAGTCGTGTGGCACGCTTTAGACCGACTGCCACTTTCTTACCTGGCGCGCAACAAAGCGAACGAAGGAAGCTGTGGCCCGTCGGGCATACATCTAAAGCTTAACAAAGCAATACATTCAATGAAAAGATGCGGGCGAACTCCGAGCTGCGACGTATAAAGCTAGCCCGCTGCTGCAAGGCTTCTGCCTCTGTCCCACCTTCCTCTCCCATCCTCTGCCACCCATTACCCAGTTGGACCATCGTACCCTTGCTATATACCACCCTTCATCTTTAAGCAACACGATGTCCACATACTCAGGTAAGAAAACATTTACCAACTCTGTCGCGTCGACCTTAACACTGTTGCCGTAGCTTTGAACATCGAGAATACTCGCCTCATCGCAATTCCATCATCCTCTTCCACCTCTGAAGAGGCTGTGTGTCATCCTGCAAGCCTCCTTAGCGCCCCCAAGACGACCTTCATCCAACAAAGTCCCATCACCAGTCGAAAGCGGAAGGGAATTGAGGAAGCTACTGCACCGGCAGATGCGGACAGGCGAGCGAGTCTCCAGTCACAGCTGTCAGCACTTGTACTCACTGCATCTGTAGAACTCTCGAGGGACCTGAATTATCCGGCGCGACGAAGACACGACGCTCACCAAAGAGGAGGAAGTCATCTGAAAGGTCCGTTTAGCTCCTCGCTGATACGAGACGACTCACCGAATAGCCATGTCCTGCCTGTAGTGAGACCGCGAGCGACTTCTCAGCTGCGCGCACCAGAACAACAACGCGAAGCGGGATACGGCCACCACGCAGATCGGGCCGCACGGTCAAGAGCAGCCGCACCATTGAACCAGCGCCTTATCGTGAGGGTTCCACCGATTCGCCTCTCCTTCCGAGTACGTCCCGGAAGGAAGACTTTGCGGATTTGTTGATGCTCGTAGAAGTAGCATCGCGTGCCGAACCACTGATCGTTGTGACATGACGCGTGGCGAAGGTGATGGGCTTGGACCTGCTTGGACACGCCGTGGTTGAAGCACCTCGAGTGTACGTTCGGTAGACCTAGTAATTTCCGCGTTAATAAACCTGTGTTAACTGTTGCAGTCTTCAGTGCCGGACGTGCTGCATTATTCCGACCATAGCATACACGGTGGTGTGGTGTGCTTTGACTTCAACGTCAGCCTTCGCGTATGCGTGTGAAAGAGGGCAGAGTTTAGCGGCCAAAAGCACAAAAGGACACAAGGGTGCCGCGGGATACCTGAATCTGAAATGCCGCCCAGTCGCATAAACCTCGACCGCCACAGCGCTTCTCTCCATTCCACCTTCTCCCTTATCCCTAACCAGCCCCAACCACCGTCCACTCGGCAGTTGTTACACACCTCTCCTATACAACCACTTCATCCCATAGTCAAGTCACTCGATGGCCCGCAACCCAGGTAGGAAGCTGGCTGTCTATACTGTCATCGCGACCTTTAACCACCTTCCGGAAGTGTCGAACGTTGAGAACGTTCATCCCAACCCCATACTCCCCCTCTGTTATTCTCGCAGTCGATATCGGAAAGCGAAGGTCGTTCAAACCAACGGCCAGGTCTCCGAATCTGGAGCCGAAATGCTACGCACCAACCCACCGGTCGAAAGCGTAAGGCCAGAGCAGCAAAGGTGATCCCGGAAGTGGATGGGTACGTCGTATCTTCATAGAAGCTATGGACATCACGCTAAACGATATGAATAGCGCTGCGGGCCACTGAGACAACCGCAGAGCCAAGCCGTAAGCGGAGGAAGATCTCAGAAAGGTATGTCACTCTACAACAAACGTGTTACGACGTACCTATGTTGTCACCGTAGCACATTTACCGAAGTCGAAACCCGTATGAAGGCCCACAGCGGAGCGCCAACCGAGCCCGGCACTCGCAACAAGCAGCAGGATGAACATGGCAAAGATAGTTGTACGCTTAACTTATAGTATGGCTGTCGCGAAGTGTTCGACGATGTCGTTATTTATACCCGATGTACTGCCAATGTAGCGTCTTGGATAAGAGCTGTTGCCAGGTATATAATGTCATCTTGACCTGTTTCTTGCTCGAGTGCGACACCATACGATGAACAGCAACTGTTCGTGGATATATGATAGATCGACCACACGCTCATAGGGATGTATTACGATACATATCTTCGAAGCGCCACGATTAGCAAGCCAAGTAATGTGAGAGAAGCATGTCCACTCTACCACTACGCATTGGGTATCCCATGTCCATCTCATGTCCGGCGACCGGCGATCCGGAGACTCAACGCGAACATTACAAGCACCACCCCACGGCCGTCCCCGGATCCCGAAGCGGCCTGTTCTCCGACAAGGTCAGCGCAAAGCACAAGCACTCACGTTCCCTGTCCTGCCGGCCCTGCAGCGCGTACATCTTCCCGAGGAAGTACCACGCCTCGGGGACGTCCCACCCAGCGCCCTTGGTCAGCTCGGAGAGCAGCCCAACCGCGAGGTCGACGTTGTCGCGGTCCGCGAGCTCCATGCCATCTTTTGACTTGCCACGGTTCTGCACAGCGGCGAGGTATACCCGACAGAGGTGTATCGTGGCGGATACATCGTTGGGCGAGATGAACAGCGCTTTCTGGAAGCACTGCAGGGCGTGGCGGTCGTCGTCCAGCGCAAGATAGTACAGACCGAGCTGCAGAGCTGTCGTCAGCAAGCAGCCGCAGAGCAGATGTTTTAAGACGTACCTGAACCCAGACCGCGGGGTTGTTCTCGTCCCGAACTTCCGCTTCCTGGATTGCGCCTCTCGCCTGCTCGATTTTGCCTAGCCTCCGGAACGTCGCGGATGACATGAGCCAGAGATTGCTTAGCAGTCGACGGTCCTTCGCGGCCCGCACTTTCTGTCGGGGCAGCGTTGGTGTCGGCTCTGGAGGTGGGAGAGAAGGAGGTGGCGGCGGGGCTTCGAGCGTCGACAAGTCTACCTGCGAGGCGTAGATGCTGAGGTGTTGTCGCAGATGGATGGACGATGCCTGGTATGGGGTCTGGCCTAAGAGCGCATGGAAGTCTACCGCGATGTCTCAGGATGCTTATAGGAAAGAAAGGAGATGGACAGAACGCACCTGGCGCAGATCTTGACCGCTTCAGGTGCATGCTATTGTGCCGACCGACGTTGTGCCCAATCTTCTTCGAGATCGTCGTGACGCGTGCACGGCCCTTGTGCACACCACTAATGAAGACCTCACGGACCTTCTTGCCCTTCCCGCGATTCGTATCAACCGAGAGACGCTGCTTCTCCTTGTCCTTCTCCGACGACCCAGTGTCTTTTGAGTTCCGATGGTCGCCATTCAGCTGATCCTGCGAGTATGCCGGACTCTGCAACATAGGCGATGCCGGGGTAACCGTGATCGGAATCGGCGGGTGTTCCAAGGTTCCATTCGTCGGCTCTGGCAGTTCTTCCACCGGTGGAAACAGCGTCGACCCCCGGATGTCGTTTGGCACAGATGCACGCTTCTCGCCAGTCATGACCGAGGACGGCCTCAAATCCTGCGAGGCACGCCTGCTGTCGATGGACATGCGTCCTGAAGCAGAATGAGCCATCGCCCGCCACTCAAACTGATCAGTCGATCACTCACGGTCGTCCGCGGCGAACCCGCGACGTTCAGAGAACCATTGGAAAACGTCGACCCACTTGTCGCACGTGCCCTCAGGACCCTCGACGTGCTCCGACAATACCAGCTGCGTCGTTCGGAGCTCAAGCGCGTGCTCGAACGCCTCTTGCCTGTTTGCCGGTGGTCGATCGCCAAGTGGCCGGAGCAGCTCTGCAGAGGGTGGAACCTCGGTGGCATCGCGCTCCAGTAACCGGGCAGGCTGCCTTTCGCCCACTGAAGCCGCGTCCCCCACAGCGTTGCCGTTAGCATGACCATTTGTCTCGGGGGCATCGGGGGCAGCGTAGTCGTGGGCCTGCACTCCATCCACATCGCGCCCGTTGTTGGGTAAGCCGTCTACTGGTTCCGCGTCATCCTCTGCAAGGTCGGTCTCGCTGACGCTCGCTCCCATCTCGAGCACCCACTTCGCTGCGCGCCAGTCACCTGATGCAGTGAGCAGGAGACCAAGTAGGTGCCAGTGGCGCGCTTCGCCAGGATCTGCCTCGACAGTCGCACGGGCGTGCACAATAGCACTCTGAAGATCCTGCGATGCGCCGGGACGGAGGTACGCAAGGGCAAGATGATGGTGCGTCGACGCGGTCTCGTTGTGCTCGAGGGACGTCTTGAGCAATTCGAGGGACTGCTCGAAGTGCCGCGTTCGTGTTCGAGGGTCCTGCTCTGAGTACAATCGTCAGATTTCCGTCTTGAACGAAGGCGACAAAAAACTGGGTACCTGTGTATGCCGTGGCGATGTGCCAAATACCCTCGGCGAGCTCTACCGTAGCGAGTAGGACATTGTCGCTCCGATCTAGCCGCGCCTTCGCCTTCTCGAGCAGCTCTCCAGCCTCTTTCGCATAACCGCCGGCCTTCCCTGCATCTGTCTCCACAAGCGCAAGACGCGAGAGCATCCGCGAGCCCTGAACGAGCGTCTGCACCCAGTTGTAGTCCAAGTCCATGTCCTTCCCGGCCCCGAACGCGCCCGCTGTGTCTTCCGTGGAGCTCTCGCCTTCCGCCATCCTCGCTTCCCTCGCCTTGCTGACGATCTGCACGTACAGCCGCAGTGTTCGCCTCGCGAGCTCGGGATCGCCAGCGACGTAGAAGAGCCGGCTCATATAGCGGAAGATCCTGAACGAGTTGAAAGTGAGCCGCGTGGCCCACCACAGTACCTGTATCGTTCTCGTCGGCGATGATCCAGACTAGCAAGCTTTCAACTCACGTCAATGACCCATCCCGCATACTCGCCAACAGCACCGTCTGCCTCCCAGGTGGCAACGGCGAGGTCAACGAGGTCTTCCACCTTGACATTACGCTCGCCCGCCTTCGGGAATGTCGTGCAAACGCTGAGAATAGCGCGATACTCCTGCACCAGCGAGCGCGCGGTACTAATCCATCGGTGCGACCGGTCAGGTCTTGGTGTAGGCGCTGCGCGTGCCCTCAAAATCAGTGCACGTAGATGAAGGATGATAATTGCTGAGCGCTGTTCTGGACGGAACTGGGGCGGCCAATGGGTGCTGCACGCGCGGTACTGCTGTAAGAGTTGCCACAACGAGCCGTTCGGTCCGTCTGTGCGCGAGACGTCGCAGATGCGCGCACCGAGTATGATACCTCTTCGGAGCACGCGCTCCGCCCAACGCCATAGTTCGCGGTAGCGCGCGAATGAACTGTTGTCGGGTGTCGAGGACAGGTTAGGGAGAGATGTGAGCGGGGAGGCTGGGATCTCCCCTACAGCGCTGGAGATGAGCGACGATGCGAGGAGGTAGGTAGTGAAAGCCTTCTCTGGATCGTCCGGGTTGAGGAGCTCGTATGACATGCCTAGGACAATCACCGCTCAGTATGCCAAACGGGGAGATGTGCACTCACCGTTACCCACCTTTGAGACATATACTCCGTATGCGCTCGATCGCGGACCACGCGCTCCCCTCGTTGATGTCCGCTATTGAGGCAGGGGACTGCGCAGAAACAAAGCTGCCTGTCCACGAAGAAGAGAGAGATATGTCAGAACTAGTCCCTGGGACTCGCAGCGTCGCAGGGGCTGATTGCGTCGTTCCAGAGGTGGAATCGAAACCTTGTGCATCTGAGAGGTCCTTGACTTGGGACAGGTGGTCGAGACAGTCGGACGGGCGCCGCAAAGCGTACGCGTAGTATGCAAGCGCGGCTTTCGTGGACTTGACACGAACGCACACGTCAAAAGAGATGGTAAGATTGAACGTACTGCACGACGTACATCGGAGCGACTCGCGTCCAGCTGCTTGAGCGTGGCGTACCCAGCCATGGCCTCCTCAATCCTCTCATCCGGCAGCATGCACTCCTCCCCAAGCACCAGCACACCTTGAGGCGAAACGTTGTTTCCGTCCAATCCATCGCAGTTCGCCGACAGTAGGAGGGAGAGGGCCTGGGTTTGCGAGGCCAACTCCGCTACATCCGGGTGTCCGGGGCAATGCTTGTGGAACTTGCGTAAGAGGTCTGACCATGAGACAGGTCTTCCGTGCGTGTCCTTTGCTGGTGTCCGCGCATCCCACAAGCCGGCGGTCAAGACGGATCTGAGCTGACGCCAGTAGTGCTGAGGTTTGGATTGCGCCATAGACGACCCACTCGGAAGGAGCCTTAGCTTAGCAGAGGGCGGACACGTTTGACAGCGGAGGAGTGACGAGGGTACAAGTGAAGCTGTGACGTAATTGGTACGACGTATGAGGTGGACGAGGTGGACGAGGACGAGGATGACGAGGACGAGGAGGCAGCGAGAGGGTATGACACTACTTCATGTACACTATTAATGGCCTTGTTGCTGCGCCTTCAAAGTTAAGTGTAGATTCAATACCCCACTATTGATCAGGTAAGTATCGGTAACAAACAGCACTATCTGTCCACGTAATAGCAAGGGCCCAGTTTGGGTAGGTTATGTCCATATCAGGTATGCTACGGTCTCTACCGGCCGGGTGCTCCAACAGGCCGCCCTTCTCTCCCTCCGCGCCCCACCGTTCACGACACGCACACGCACGCTCGAGCTTCACCTCCACTGCAACCGACCGCCGACAAGACAGCACCGCGCATGCGCTCCTCTGCCGAGCACAGAGGGAACACGTACCTCTGCCCAGGCTGCCGCTCTCCCGCCACCGTCGCGTGCTCTCCGGCTCTCGCTCCGCACCTGAGTCCTGCAACAAGACCGGCGTGGTCAGTCCAAGCTTTGTACGCTAACAGACGAAAGCGTACTGACCTGATCGCGACTCGTTAGCCCCCTACGACGGGGTTGATATGCGCTGACGAGAACGGGTACTACGGCGAGTAACAAGACAAGGACTACAGCAATGCTGACGACGACGACGGCGAGGACAAGGACCAGGGCAGCCTCTGGGACAGCGAGGGGAGCAGCAACGGTCATAGGACTCGCAACAGGTGAGACGCGCAGAGGCAGGGGAACGCGCTCGAACGAACACTTATCGCGTAGTTGCTCCGTGGGGATGCAACCCCGCGCGCCCGTGCCCACCCGGACCGCGGCACCTTGACTTTGCTGTTCCAGCGCTCGGTGAGCAATTCGTGAAGATCAGACTGTTACGTTCCACTCACCCTCGTGTTCTAGGTCAGAGGTCTTGACGTACAGAACCCGCATAGTCGCCAATATCAGCCTGCCACGGCCATCGTAAGTGTATGCCAATGCCATCCGCTCTCGAACGTTGATTGAACTCACCTCTCTTCCAGCCTGGCACCATCGTTGTGAATGCCGGTGACCTCCTGGCGCGTTGGAGCAACGACGTTCTCCGCTCGACGCTGCACCGAGCGGCGAGTGGTCGCACCCCCGGCGAAGGCGATCAGCGAAACTGAGAGCATTACCCCAGCTCGGCAGTCGATTGCGCTCACCCGCTCACAACCCGCGCCTATCTCCTGCAGCGAGACCGGTATATGGTCAGTCGAGTGGCTACCCGCTGAGAGCCGATAACATACATACTTACCTCCACGCATCAGGTGAACACCACAGGGTCGGCGACGGTCACAGCGGGCGTCGGGGCCGCGTACGGGTGCAGTTGACATGCGCCGAGGACGACGACGAGGACGACGAGGACGACGTTCGCATGGACGAGAGCGAGAAAGAGGACGAGGACTGGGGCAGCGAACGCAGTGGGGGACCGGAGCCTGCGGTCGCCCATCCACGCTCGCACAAGTACTTATCCGCGTCCAGCGCACGACAAACACACCACGCGCCGCTTCGTGCTCGGCCCTCGTCTCGCACACTCGACGGCGACTTGGCCAGCGCCGTCCCCAATCCGGCTGCCAGGACCCGTCGCGTTCTGTCGCCATCCCGGTAAGTCCCAGTCCCCGCCGCCTTCCTCGTAACCGCGACAGAGCTCAGAAGCGCGGCAGGTCTCCGGCAGGGGATGCGCCCGAGCACGCCCCGTTCGCTGTTCGGTACGGTACGCCCCTTCGTGCTGTTCGTGTACTCTACTCCACTACTAGCATATGTCGCGCAGTGTAGAGTACATCATCTCAAATTGAATGTTCTTTTTTCAGACCTCACGAAAGCGCAGTGCGCTGTGAATACTGACCACTGCTCACCGTTATGCAGGTGTGCATGTCCAGACAGCAGAGTCGATCTCGCCGGACCCGAACGGCGGCTCGCATCGCACTTTGGACCTCGCAACGTCCGAGGGTTCACACATTCACGTCCACGCCAGCTCAAGCTCCCGGGTTCCGACGCTCGGGTGTAATGTAAGTTACAGGATCAAGATGCACGGACGGCTACGTCGGGCAAGGAAACGCACAGTGACGCGTGCGTGCATGTGCATGAGGACAGCGTCCGCCACGCAGCTCGACTGGGATTCAGACAGCAAGGACTGCTCAAGATGGGTGGGTGATACATACCGGTTGTCTGGATTAGACTGACTACGGTGGGTGTCGCGCCACGAGCGCAAGCATAGGTCATTCCTCGTTGCTGATCGCAACCCGGACCGAGGCTCTGAACTGGAGTGTCACGATGTGCAGTGTGAGTGCTCCGTCGGCAGCAGTCGCCATGCTTCCCGCTTGCTGACTCGAGTATCTGGCCGTCCGAACGTGGCACGCAGGACTTTGGTACATTCAAGTCATAATCAAATCTGGTATGTACACACGCAAATACAGCCACGATCACAGGTTCAACGGCCCACTAGCGACTATGCGTCTCCTCCCGATTCGTCCGCAATCGGTCAGGGGCCCTTCTCACCGACGAACTCATCTCCTGCCTCTCTCGCGATCTCGGGCCTGCCCTCACAGGAAGCCGACACATTCTCCGCCGTAGCTCACCCTCCGGCCTCCCGAACAACAAGCCTGTCAATGGCAACGGCAACGGCACAGCCAGTCCCGTGTCCTTGCCAGCCCTGCACCCGCCTGCATGGAGACCTTCCAGCGCGAGCCCGATCCCTCGAAAGCGCTACACCGTCGCGCTCGGCACGCAGATCATGGCTCGCGACCGCCCTTCTTCTCTTCCTCTCTTCCTCGCCTGTATCCACGTTCTCCGGGCTCAACGACCAGAGCGCAGACGAGTCTGACGGGGTGCACGAGGAGACAGTCGGAAAGCCCTCCAGGCGGCACTGCGTCAGGACACAGCGCGAGCCTCCCAGCGCCGACCTCGCCCTCTTCTTCTTCCTCTCTGAATGGCGAGTCCAAGACGGGCGGGAGACGTGTGCGCC